>NW_012048581.1:13008-14704 GCF_000956235.1 Wasmannia auropunctata
ATGTCAATACAACAAATGCCTTATCCACCGCACATCGAAATAGACAGGATTGATACAATGTTACGTATACAAATTGTTACATTCGCAGTTATGGCTTTTATAATTCCACTTTGCATCGAAGTCAACTATTCAACGAAAGAGAAGTTTATAGGTGTAAATGTTAGTACAGTATTCTTCCTTTGTATTTTACGTGTGTATTTAATTTCTAAAAGATATTTATTTGCTTCATTATTTTCAGGTTTTAATGGCAATGAACGGAGTCAAAGTAGTGTATAACTTATTTAGCTGTTTAATTACAGGAATATTGTTTAGCACAATTTACATAGTACCAATAGTTATAATATTTAAGAATACCTTTTCTCATAATGTCGATGCCTATTTGAAATATGGAAATGGGTTTATATTTTGGCTCTTAATCACTACACATGTTACTCATCTTATAACATTTGGCATGCATGTTGCAGCATATTTCTCAAAACGTAAATATCTTTTTGTAAAAAATAAATAATTAAATAAATAATAAATAATTTGTTTAAATGCAAATTTAAGTTATGTGCTCAATATATCTTTATAGCACAATTCGTGTCAAGTGTTTTAACCATTGTTTATACGGCGAAAGTTTTATTTTATGACAAAACAACAAACATGATAAAACAAAAAGCTTTCGGCGTTATACCATATTTTGGTATAATATTTCCAAATATTATGCTTTCTAGACTTTTTGAAGAAACAGATGCTTATGAAAGTAGATGTAAGTAATGAGTTCCAACTTATGTTAATTATATAAATAATTAACAAAAATCTTTAAAGCATTGTGTGAATATATTGTCTTTTTTTCCTTTAGCGATTGGCATTCAATGGAGCAATTTTTTTATTTCTGGGCAATCAAAAAAATATGGTACTGTAGGAAGTCCAGGTTTTATATTTCTCTTTTCAATCTTGGGTACTGCGATACATTTTACACTTGCAGTATATATAAATGCTATTCTTCCTGGAAAATATGGAGTCCGAAAAGATCCATTATATTTTTTGAAGGCAAGTATTATAAATAGCATTCAATAAAAATGCTATTTGTGTTGTGAGATGTAATGTTTTTATATATTATATTTTAGTGTCTGAGGAAGAATAAAGTAGCTCTTGATGAAGAAGCTATCGAATTTGATTACCATAAGGCTAACGAAGACTTTGAACCGGTATTAGGTGGTGCACTTACACCTGGAATACAAATACGTGATCTTAAAAAGTCTTATACAACGTGCTGGTTTCGAAAATCTGTAAGTTTATATAAAAAAATGTACATTACATAATATAATAAGGTAGATGAGAGACCAAGGAAATGAACAAAAAGTGAGATGTATTCAAATTGATAAAAATTAAGCTTATTATAAATTAAGACACGTTTCGAACTCATAGAATTTTCTTCAGTTAATTATAGCAATAGCAATCATAAAATTTACAAAAAATTGGTTCAATAATATAGATATAATGTAAATTTATCTTAATGCAAAGATTAAACTTAAGGAACGGGTCATGAAGCAATCAATATATTATGCATAGAAAATGTTCCAATTGAGTATTGTAAAAATCGAACAATCCAAATTGATAGAGATGGAGAATTTCAAAGATGTAGTCCAAAGATGTGATAAATAGATGGAGTATAACTATTTCTTCGGTCTCAAGCGAGAAAATGTTAAAT
>NW_012048582.1:0-836 GCF_000956235.1 Wasmannia auropunctata
AGAAATAGACATAAAACGGATGTCCATAGGATATCCTGTGCTGTCTGGGACCTCATCATGTCCTTAGGAGGTTCCGAGAATGTCCTGAGGATATATTTACATAGGATTGAGGCTGTTTACAGGACGTCCTGAGGCTGTCCCCAGAACGTCCTGAAGCTATCCCTAGAACGTCCTGAGGCTGCCCCCAGGACGTCCTGAGTCTGAACTGAGGCTGTTCTAAAAGTGTCCTGAAAAAGGTATCCTAAGGACGTCCCGAGGACATCCCGTAGATATATGAATGTCCTCAAAATGTCCTAGGGCGTCCTGGGACATATTCAGGATGATCCTGAGGACGTCCTGTGCTGTTTGGGAAATGTTTAGTGGGAAATATCAAACTATAACTAATACTCTTCTTTAAGTATGTTGATATATTTATTCTAAATTATTTTATTCTAAATCTGATAGATCATAGTCTACTACTATCTCCCATTGTTCATGATATAACTTTATTTTACTTGTTAAAGTAAATTAAACGCAAAGTTCTTTTTTCTTTAGACAATGTTACTAGTTTTATTTTATTCCCGCGTTAAGCTATGTATTCATGGTGTCGCTTGTTGCTCATATTTAGCGACAAACAAGTCACGTGAAATTGTACCTATATCACATGGCGCTGATTTCAATCGTCGCTTGTGTAAATGGGTAGCAGTGATAAATTTTTTATTATATTAATTGTATTGTGTAAAATAAAGTCTAAAATGTCTTATGAAGAAAAATATCACGAGTGGATTTATCAAGTTGCTGCGATTGTACACAATAAAAATAAAGTAGATCGACGGCGTAAACTAATAGCAACAGTA
>NW_012048583.1:0-330 GCF_000956235.1 Wasmannia auropunctata
ATTTTATTATGAAATAGTTATTAACATTAATTAATAAAATTTAAATAACTATTCAGTGAATGTAAATTTTTGTTTAATACATACATATATATTTATTAAGTATCTCTGGTAAATATTTTGATAACACGAATATGTAGATAACGTATATACAAATGAGGATAGTGTCCACAAATGTATATCCTATGGACAGCTTGTAAGGCTCATGGATATCCCGACCAATAGACATCCCGAGAAATAGACATAAAACGGATGTCCATAGGATATCCTGTGCTGTCTGGGACCTCATCATGTCCTTAGGAGGTTCCGAGAATGTCCTGAGGATATATTTAA
>NW_012048584.1:0-411 GCF_000956235.1 Wasmannia auropunctata
TTATACAATAGATATAATCGATCGACTTTATAAGTTTCTGAAATGATTTTTGAGATTGCAGTCAAACTAACAAGGTATTGGTATGACATAGATGTCATACTATCTCCACTTGCTAAATATCTACAATAAAATAGGAAAATTAGCAACCTTGTAACTTAAAAGAATATTTATTTTATATTGTATTATATATACCTTAAACATATTGATAACCGTTGTCCTGCTTCAATTGGTTCACGAATCGCATATTGTCGAGTAATCTTTGGCGCTATTAATTGCAATAATTCTTCTAATTGTGTAGCACACATTCGAAAATAATTTCGAAAGCGCAAATCTTCTAATCTTAATATAAGTAAAGCCGTATAATAAAATCCATATCGTCGATGTTGTTGAAAAAAATCTTATCCAAGTACG
>NW_012048585.1:0-412 GCF_000956235.1 Wasmannia auropunctata
TAATAATAGGCTATGAATTAGAGCAGGGTTATTTTAATGCTTCGATATAAAATACATTAAAATACAATTATACAATAGATATAATCGACTTGATAAGTTTCTGAAATGATTTTTGAGATTGCAGTCAAACTAACAAGGTATTGGTATGACATAGATGTCATACTATCTCCACTTGCTAAATATCTACAATAAAATAGGAAAATTAGCAACCTTGTAACTTAAAAGAATATTTATTTTATATTGTATTATATATACCTTAAACATATTGATAACCGTTGTCCTGCTTCAATTGGTTCACGAATCGCATATTGTCGAGTAATCTTTGGCGCTATTAATTGCAATAATTCTTCTAATTGTGTAGCACACATTCGAAAATAATTTCGAAAGCGCAAATCTTCTAATCTTAATATAA
>NW_012048586.1:0-2638 GCF_000956235.1 Wasmannia auropunctata
AAATATAGGTCTCATAACCAAATATGATTGGAGTCGGGATTGGAGTCTGGTCTGATTAAACGTCATAGAGAAACTTTCTTGCTAAATTTGACAAATAGTTCAGATATAATTTCTGTCTCTGTCATCTATATTAATTACAATCTATATTATACACAACATACAATACATCTATATTAAATACAAAACATATGTGGTATCGCAGTGCTTACTAATCACTTATCCATTTTGGCTAATTTTTCGTACCTAAATAATTCACGCTACAATCGCAAGATTACTTTTTTCAGTGCACTGAGTGCGCACTTGTGAGTCCAACCGAATTCGCTAGCATGTGTTCTAGCATATCATTGTCATTAACAGGGGGCTACTAAACAAATGATTCGTAATTATGTAAAATAAAAATTAGAATTCATCCTCTAATAGCAAAGATATTAAGAGGAGTAACACAAGGGATTATTATACCTACAAAAGCCACCTTTCTCTAATAATTTAATCTTAATGCATTTATAGAAATTAAATATAATAACGAGAACAATAATGATGATAATAAATGATTATCATACAATAGAAATGATGTAAAAGTATCGATACATGGACAAAATTTACGCGCAAATTCATCGAATCTATCGGATTGTATTGTAGCGAGCAATCACTTATGTAACTTATTGACGACGACTTTTTGTATTCACCTACTGAGGATGATTCAATGCGAAACCAAAACGTTTGTAAAATAATTTGATATTAAATGATACTAGATTGTAACCAGCATTAATTTCTGTGCAAGGTTTATTTGCCTTTTTATTGTTACTTTGCTAATTTTTCATTTTTTGAGCCATTAAGATACTTATTAATTCTTAAAAAGTATTACGTTTTTTACTAATGAATTAAAATTTGCAACATAATAACAATTTTATAAATTAAAATTCTGTCGAGATCTAATAGAAACTCGGAATTATTATTACGTCTTGATATAATTTTAATTCGCGGAATTGTTATTACGTTTTGTGATAAATTAAAATTATGTCGCGATCGAAGAGGTGTACAATTCGTCAGAATTCCTTAAAGTCCGATGAAATCTGATGAATTCCTCGAAGTCCGATAAATTCCGATGTCGTCTGATGAATTTAGATGTAGTCCGATAATTAAAGTCCGTGAAGTTTGGTAAAGTCTTGAAATCAGAAGTCCAAGTGTGCGTCTGTTTTCTGAATGGTTACCCTCTCGGTCGCAACATAATAATAATACAATGATCAATTAAAGTTATCAAAACAAAATAATAATTCCGATTTTCTATTATGTATCGACATAATTTTAATTTATAAAATTGTTATTATGTCGCGACATAATTTTAATTCATTAATAAGAATTGTAATATTTTTTGACAAATATTTTTTGACAAATATTTTTTAAGAATTTTACAATAAGTGAAATTTCTTTTATGTTATTAAAATGTAAAACAGCTTGTCATATATATGCAAAATAAGTTGTAAATTAAATATATAATAAAAGTTTAGTGAAACTGTTTAAATTGTACATTACATACACAGGTTTATAAGGACACATGATCCTAACATGTCGAGTCATGAGCGTTAATCGCAAATTTGAATAAAGATCGTGAGATTTCGAGAATTCCCGGAAATGATATTGATATCGATAATTCGCAGGCTGAGAGCCTTCGCGGAACCGACAGACAGATCATTCTGCTCAATACTGTCGCCTAATAAGTATTACAATTCAGAACGCTGCCCGCAAGATCGCGAGAAATTTAATAAAGTCAATAGTCAAAATAAAGGACCAAAGACGAGCAAAATATAGGTGTCAGTTAATATTTTAAATATAACTATGTGATTTTACATACTCTAACTTCAACGAACTGCGAACCATTACTATCGGATTCAATGCAGCATTTGATTGAAACAGAACCGTATCATCACTCTATTAAATAATTTAATGAGTGCTGATGCTTACTTGCATCTTTTAATAAATCACCCCCTTCCCCCCTTCGTTGTGACTCCAAATAAATGCTAACTTGCATCTACAGGATGAACTCTTCCCGAATCAGTAAAAAATTATTGGGAAAAAATATCACCTTATGTTCTTAGCCAGGAATCAAACCCGAATCTCCACGTTTGCCGGACGGGCGTCCAACCTTTAAACCACCGAGGCATGTGATAACATTTAAAAAAGTTGTAGTAAATAAGACAATTATCGATCACATTTCTCTGATCGAACATTTTGACTCTAAAAAATCATAAATAATAAATTGTAGTATATAAATATCTTTAGAAATAAAAATAGTAAATATATTTAAAAAATAGTAACACTTTATTGTATGGATACTTATTAACATTATATTATTTATTATGTTAAAAACAAATACTTTACTTTACTTAATATATATTGTATGATCATTATACCTTTTTATATTTTTGTTTTCCGTGAGAAATCCTAGAAGAAATATAATCTTATGTGATACATAAACGTGTTTGTATATATGATAACTTATGTTTTTTTCCACAAAAGTAGTAGGAATAAGTACCAAAAGATTTTTCTGCAGTACTGTAATAAAATATAAAATACAAATAAGAATTTCAAATAATAACTTATTTTTACAAGCTAAAAATTAAATTATACGGAAAGTATA
>NW_012048587.1:0-412 GCF_000956235.1 Wasmannia auropunctata
AAAATTACTTAAAACAAAAAAATTTTACTTGCTTCAAGAAATTATTTTTTTGAGGGGTACCTGAAACATATTTATTTGTTTTAAGTAATTTTTTTTCTCAGTGTATAAATGTCGCAACAGTGGTAGAATGGAATTCTCCGCGAACAATCTCCAATCACTCAGGGAAATGTTTTGCTGTTCTAGCTAGAATTATAAACATATACTTAAATTATATCGCTGTTTTTTGTATCTGCTAAAAAATTGTCTGTCATACGTAGAATTTATAGCAGCAATATTTTAAGAATATATGCAAAAAAAATATAGGTCTCATAACCAAATATGATTGGAGTCGGGATTGGAGTCTGGACTGATTAAACGTCATAGAGAAACTGTACTTGCTAAATTTGACAAATAGTTCAGATATAATTTCTGT
>NW_012048588.1:0-1281 GCF_000956235.1 Wasmannia auropunctata
AATTATAAAGAATTCTATTCCGAATTTGGTGGCGAATTATAGATTGTCTAAAGTGGACTTTAGACAATAAACATTGAATTTGAATTTTTTCTCAACTTGTTTTTTATTTTTCCAAAAAATTTGCTTTTTTTTAGTGAATATGCAAATATTTATCATAGTTCATATTTCGGTTCATACGTGTAAGCGCATATTATTTATTCTATAATCAGATTGCAGTAGTTGCTGTTAGAGCAAAAGTAAATTGAAACGTTGATACATCTTTGCGTGCAAATTTCAAACAATACAAGTACAAATTACTTTTCTTTAAGACCACGGTTAGACTAGTGGGAAAAGTAAAAACACATTTGATCAAATCAAACACTGCAATTCTAATTGAAATAAAATATGTAGGTATATATTTTTTCAGCCTCAAATTGCGTAAGTTTTTGATCTTTTATTCAAATGAAGTTTAATATAAATTTACAGAGACCGACGTCTTATAATTATTTTATTTAAAATAAATAAGCAATCAAACATGTATTTTAAATCAAATAAAATTATTGTAATCACTAGAAATCTGATAATTATATATGCAATCACGAGAAATCATTGTGTAATCAGATGAATTATTTAATTTACCAAATCATTTCATATGTAATAAAAAAATTTATGTGTAATCTGATGAAATCGTATGAAATCATATGAAATCTAATGAAATCATGTAATCTGTGGGACAACATTTTATGTAGTGATTACCCCCTCGGGTTTTATTTATCGCAAGTTTTCGTTACATTGTAAACGAAGTGTGCGTTTTTTATATATTTATATTGAATATCCGTTGATTACTACAAATTTGATTAATTTTAAACAGAAATGATATAAATATTAAAATTAAAAAAAAATTTTTTTCGACGTTGGCTGAAAAGTGCGTCTTACTGCTTGGTCACAATAAAATCTAAAAGTGATACACTTCACTATAAGTTTCAGATTTTTCTAAAATTACCACGTCTGAGCCTCTCTTTAAGAGAAGAATGTATTGTAGTCATAGGGGCTAGTTGATACATGGGGCACGTTGATACATTCAAAATTGCTGTAAAATGACAAACGGTAATATTATATAAAAAATATAGTATTTCCGCAAAAACATTGCAGTCAATAAGATATTTTGAACTGAATAGCATATTTTCAGAAATAAAAAATAATTTCAGTTTTTGATAGCCAAAAGTAAAATAAATCAGTGATGTATTAAATGTTATATTTATAAATCTGCTTATTATATTACAGTTCCAACTATTTTTTTAG
>NW_012048589.1:0-335 GCF_000956235.1 Wasmannia auropunctata
TATATGTATACCATATAGTTAAATAGCGTTTTGTTTATATTTTTATATATACCTATTACCTAATATTTGGTTTAGTTTTATGAAACTTATGAGACTTATAAGCTACGTAGAATATAAAGAATTTTTATTTTTTGTTGTAAAGCAATAAGGTGTTTATTTTATGTTAACTTTTATGACAATCTGTAATTTGCAATCAAATTCAAAATAAAATTCAATTTATAATTTTATGTGTCACATATCCTAAATATACATATGTGTATCCTGATGTATATTTTGTATATGTGTGTATTTTACTTCTTTAAATGTTTCTGTATTACGACACTCAAAATTATAAA
>NW_012048590.1:0-1164 GCF_000956235.1 Wasmannia auropunctata
AAAAATAAACCAAATATTAGGTAATAAGTAAGCATAAAAATATATACAAAATGTTATTTAACTATATGGTACATAGCTTGCAATAACAAAAAATAAATGATATTTAGAATACTTATCTTAACTTATAATTTGCAAGTTCCTGTGAAGAGAATGAATAAAATCCTTTGGCGTCGATATTAGGAGAAGATAACTTAAGTCAATATTAACAGACTGAATTACACAAAATATCGTCTCGCTTTGGAAAATAAAATAAATAATTTTCTTTCTTTTTTATAAAGGGTGTAACCCGATATGCATATGAAATGTGCCCCCACACCAAACTAGACTTGTCATAAATCGATCGTTCGGCCTCTATAAAAAAACAACTTTCACCAAGTTTTAATCCTCTACCCTTATTATTACGATAATGGCAAGCTAAAATATTATTTTTAATCATAATTTTTTTTGCTCTTCTAATGCACGAAAAATTATGAAAAAATTCAACGATATTTTAGACGTCAAAAGACATGCCTGAAAATTTTTATAGATTTTTAAGATAAAATTTCGAATTTTAAAAAATTGAAGAAGTTTAAATTTGTCAATTTTTAAAGGTAAAATTATTGAGTAACTAACATTATATTTTATCTGTAACAATATCTTTTCAACATTATTCATCTAAAATTTTTTCAAATTTTTTGGAAATAAGCACCAATGTTTAGAAATTAAGAATATAGAAAAAATGATTATTTAAATTTTTTTGCTCTTTCATAAGTTGTTCTTTCATAGAGGCCTAACGATCGAACTATGGCAAGTCTAATTTAATGTGGGAGCACATTTTATATCCATATCGGGTTACACCCTTTATGAAAAAGAAAGACAATTATTTATTTTATTTTCCAAAGCGAGACCATATTTGTGTAGTTCAGTCTGTTAATATTGTACGTAAGTTATCCTCTCCTAATATCGACGTCATAGGATTTTATTCATTCTTTTCACATGAACTTGCAAATTATAAGTTAGAATAAGTTTTCTAAATATCATTTAGTTTTTTGTTGTTACAAGCTATATGTATACCATATAGTTAAATAGCGTTTTGTTTATATTTTTATATATACCTATTACCTAATATTTGGTTTAGTTTTATGAAACTTATGAGACTTATAAGCTACGTAGAATATAAAGAAT
>NW_012048591.1:0-424 GCF_000956235.1 Wasmannia auropunctata
AGACAAATGATTTTTGGCACTTACCGTTAATCTGCTATTCCAGACCCATACAGTAAACATTCCGCTTTCTCAAAAAATTCGTTTTCTTTTATTCGTAGTTGTCTGCGAGCTGTACGAGCCTCTATCGTGCTGCTTAGTCGGCGTCGTTCCTGCCTCGTAATTCGCTGCTGGTCATAATTTTCAACGAATATCTTGCATTGTTGGTCAATATTTATTTCTAACAATTGCATTATTCTTATAATACCAGAATAGCCTTCATTGAAGACACATCCAGCAATGAAGGCAGCGATTTCAATAATTTTTGCACCGGAATTCAGGTGCTTTGGAGTAAGGCGCCAGACGGTAGAGTTAAAACTCTCGTTTGAGTTTTGTGTATGTCCACCTAAATCTGGTTAAAAGATCTTCCTTCGAAAGCTATTCAAGA
>NW_012048592.1:0-610 GCF_000956235.1 Wasmannia auropunctata
AAGGATAACGGGAACATTAAGTTATAAATAAATTTTTATTGTGCTTCGCCACCGGAGTTGTGAATTAGCGGGAAATCTGCAGCCTCTAATTCTTGCCTGAAACAAAAAAACCAAAAATTTTTGGAAGTTAATATTTTATCGTCGATGAACCAAAAAAAATAGGAAAAAAGTATCAAGTTGTAAAAGTTGTGGAACTTTAAACACAAAGTGTAAATTTTGACCAAAAAATTTCGACATATTCATGCATAAATAATTGTTTAAATTAATTTTGTTATAAATGTTTTTGATTCACATAAAATGGTTGATAATCATGTAACTAAAAAACCTTAGCAGAAGTCGACTGGTCGAATAGTTTTTGAGTTATTTTTCCCGCCAATTTCAAAAAAGTAGTTTTGGGAAAAACGCGTTTAAAGTTTTCGGTACCGAAAAGTAACAGAGACATGTGATTTTTGGCACTTACCGTTAATCTGCTATTCCAGACCCATACAGTAAACATTCCGCTTTCTCAAAAAATTCGTTTTCTTTTATTCGTAGTTGTCTGCGAGCTGTACGAGCCTCTATCGTGCTGCTTAGTCGGCGTCGTTCCTGCCTCGTAATTCGCTGCTGGTCA
>NW_012048593.1:0-424 GCF_000956235.1 Wasmannia auropunctata
TATCAAAATGTTGCGCTCGAATAAAGAATCAGTCACTGAGCACGCACTAATCTGTTCTCTCTACTGAACGCATATATTTTTTCCAGTGACAAGTGGGGTTATTGTGTTCTCGATGTATATATCTCGGATTAACGTTTGCGGAGGAGAATTACTCGAGGAGAATTACGCCATCACATATCCTATTAATATTTGCGGAGGATCTTTTACTCAAGGAGAATTACGCCGTCACATATCCTATTCTTATGATTTTTCTACTTATTGCCATAACAGAAATATAAATCATCTGTTGGACGAAGATTACAGATACAGATAAAGTATGTTAAATTAATTACAAAATTGACTTTTTTAAAAAAAAAGTAAAAAAAGGGTGTCAAGTGTAACCGCGCTCCTTGAAAAAAAACGTGTATCCAAATTAAATATAATT
>NW_012048594.1:0-319 GCF_000956235.1 Wasmannia auropunctata
TAAAGTTTCTTCACGCTCTAATTATCAAAATGTTGCGCTCGAATAAAGAATCAGTCACTGAGCACGCACTAATCTGTTCTCTCTGCTGAACGCATATATTTTTTCCAGTGACAAGTGGGGTTATTGTGTTCTCGATGTATATATCTCGGATTAACGTTTGCGGAGGAGAATTACTCGAGGAGAATTACGCCGTCACATATCCTATTAATGTTTGCGGAGGATCTTTTACTCGAGGAGAATTACGTCGTCACATATCCTATTCTTATGATTTTTCTACTTATTGCCATAACAGAAATATAAACCAACTGTTGGACGAAGA
>NW_012048595.1:0-401 GCF_000956235.1 Wasmannia auropunctata
CATTTAAAATAACATTTAGAAACCTTAATTTCATGTGTAATTTTCACACATTTTTAAATAATTTAAAAAATTCAAAGGCTCCAAAATAATAAATTAAAAAGGAAAAATAATGCTTATTAAAGCCATCGCAGTAATTAGAGCATAAATAACATAAACTTTATTAATAGAATAAAAACTGCAAATAATACATAAGTTTTGACTCTTGGTTTAGTAAAGTTTCTTCACGCTCTAATTAACAAAATGTTGCTCTCGAATAAAGAATCAGTCACTGAGCACGCACTAATCCGTTCTCTCTGCTGAACGCATATATTTTTTTCAGTGACAAGTGGGGTTATTGTGTTCTCGATGTATATATCTCGGATTAACGTTTGCGGAGGAGAATTACTCGAGGAGAATTACGT
>NW_012048596.1:0-374 GCF_000956235.1 Wasmannia auropunctata
AGGTTCTAGTTATCGTGTGTTTTTCTCGATATATATACATTTCGTTTAACGTTTGCGAATGATCTTTTACTCGAGGAGAATTACGCCGTCACATATCCTATTAATGTTTGCGGAGGATCTTTTACTCGAGGAGAATTACGCCGTCACATATCCTATTCTTATGATTTTTTTACTTATTGACATAGCAGAAATGTAAACCATTTGTTGGACGAAGATTACAGATGCAGATAAAGTATGTTAAATTATGTTATTAAAATTACGTAAGCGTGCATATAATTTCGTTAAAAGCAAATACAAATTTCTAAATTAAAATTAAAATAACATTTAAAATAACATTTAGAAACCTCAATTTCATGTGTAATTTTCACACATTT
>NW_012048597.1:0-980 GCF_000956235.1 Wasmannia auropunctata
AAAAAATGTATTTTGCATTTTTGTATATACTATAATAAAACAAAAGCACATAATTATAACAAAATACTTTATTAACATTATGTATGCACCAATATGTTATAGCGCACAAATATCTCATAGTTCAATTAGAATCGAATAATAAAATGTCTTACTAAAATATAAACTGTATAAACTGTAGAATCGAATAATAAAATGTCTTACTAAAATATAAACTGTATATATAGCCAACAGGTTTATTATAACAATAAATACAATAATACATAATTACATTATAGTAGTGTGTTACAAGCTGTCCTCATACCCAAAAACTTGCTATATAAAAATTGTTAGTAGAGAAATATGAAAAAAAATATTTATGAACACACATTTGCATCTTGTGTATCCGTACAGTAATTCTTCTAATTAGTTATTGGTAATTATCAGCGATTGCCAGTCAAAAACTCATCATTTATAAAGAATTTTTATGAAAATGTCGCAGGTTATTTCTACATATAAAATGATCACTTTATATTTCGTAAAATAATCAAGGACAGATATTTTGTTTATTTACATTAACAAAGATTATAATATAACCTGCGTAAGTCTTTGGCAATAAACAAAATTCTATGTATTATTCGTGTAGCAGTCTGATTGATTACAATATCGAATAAATGTCTATTTATTATTAATTTCCTAAAATATGTATCACTACGCACACGTACGCGTGCGCCAACAGATCTATATAGTATATAAATTACTTATCCAAAATAATGTTGATTTTTCCTGTAAAAAAATTAATAGTTTTAAATATAAATTTGAAGCTCGTTCTAAATTAAACAAGAAACATATTTCTATGACTAATAAAACTTCAATACAATATTAATAATAATTCAAATATAATATTATAATATCTACTATTAATATGTCAATATTACCTTATCTTTTCCATTTATAGACAAGATTCTTCTTATAACTCATTATATATATATATATATATATAT
>NW_012048598.1:0-1220 GCF_000956235.1 Wasmannia auropunctata
GATCGCCAGCAGGTTCAGGAGAGAGAGTAGCGGAACAATAACGAAATCGAACGAATTAGGTGTAAATTAATAAAATAAAATATATTCCGAAAATAAAATAAAATAAAAGTACATCGAATAATAATTCATCGCAAGATATAAAAGAAACCCGGAAACAATAAGACGTAGAAGAAAGATCCGTCGCAATATAAAAAACCAACGGGATTCGCGGGACGATCCCCTATGCGGATTACAGGACCCGATAGGGGAGCGATAATAACTTAAAAAGAAAACGCCGCGAAGAACTACTTATAATAAAAGAAGAAACGGAGAGAGTCCATAATTACTCGCAGTATCGTTACTCTCGGTCGCAATGCCTCACGCGGTGTTTGTTCGTAACTCGTGGCGCGCGCTCGGAGCGCGGGATGGTGCGCGGCGCGAGCGCTCGGCCTAGCGACGTGGTCACGCGCTCGTGGCGTGTGCGGGCGTACCCGGTTGGTGCGCGCGTACGGCGCGCGGGCCGTACGCGAGTTCGAATCTCCGCGCCCGGGGACAAAGTCTAGGATCGGGTCGACGGAAAATAGGGAAGCGAAGCGTCCGAGAAACGCTCGGATCGAGGCGAAGTAACGCTTCACCCTTGATTCGTTCCCCCCGGGTATGAGGAATTCGGAGTGGCCCCTGCCGAGAAACGCTCAGCCAAGAGCAGAGAAACGCTCTACTCCTGGGTATTTCGGGGCCACTGTGCGGATCGTGTCTGGAGGTCTGCGAGCCGAGACGCCACCGAGAATCACTCGGACCGAGGCAAAGCCACTCTTTACCCCGGTGTCGTCGGTTCGTGAGACGGTCAGGAACTGGTAGCCTTCCTGGCTTCGGAGCCCCTTATATACCCTATCATTACGGCATTCGGCCGCGATCGGCTCCGTTCGGTGGTTTCCGGTACCGTTACATGACTTACGGTAACGTCTTTGTCGGCTGGCCTTAAGTTGCCTTTGGAACGCTCAAAACATATGGGGCGCACCGCGCCTTCTTCGCCTGACGGTTTGTCGGGTGGCATCCGGCGGTTGTTCGGCCGGGAACGATGCACTTTTGGGGGTGTATCGTTACATTAAAAAATAAGGAATGATATAAGTAAAATAAATAAAATTAAATAAATAAACAAATATTATATAAAATTTGAATCAAATAAAAAATAAAATAAAGTAGAACATGATATGAATTAAATAAAAAAATAAGTAATGATA
>NW_012048599.1:0-474 GCF_000956235.1 Wasmannia auropunctata
CTTCTTCGAAATTGGCCAAGTGTAGCCCAGCCAAGCCATGCGCCATCGAACCGGAACAAGTGATAATCGGAAGGGGCCACGTCTGGTGAATACGGCGGGTGCGGTAGCAGATCCCATTTCAGCGTTTTGATGGTGTCTTGGACGATGGAAGTGCGATGGCACGGAGCATTGTCGTGCTGCAATATCACTCGTTTGTGTTTTGTGTCCCATTCTGGCCGTTTTTCGAGCAATGCATGGTTCAAATTGATTAGTTGTTGTCGGTAGCGATTCATCTTGTGTTTGCGTATCATCTTCATCCAATAACGCTTGCAGATCGGCGTCCTCAATTGTTTTTGGTCTTCCGGAACGCTTCTTGTCCTTAGTGTCGAAATCGCCACTTCTGAAGCGTTTAAACCAATCTTCACAGGTAGTTTTCGATGGTGCATGTTTGCCGTAGGCCTCCTCAAGCAAACAACGTGCTTCAGCTGCATTTTT
>NW_012048600.1:0-503 GCF_000956235.1 Wasmannia auropunctata
TATATATATATATATATATCTTTTAAATCATGTGAGAAAGAAAAATCGCTCGTGCGTTTGTAAGTTAGAACAAAGATGTAATCGTGATTTTCTCGTAATAAAAAATGAGAAAAGTTGAATACTTTTTATTCAAACGATATATACGGCAAGATAAATAATAGGAATTGTAAATACGACTGATGAAATGTTGGACCAAATATTAGAGTTTACATGCAAAAGTTATCGCGATCAAGAAATGATTCTCGCGCCTGTAAATAATCATTCTATGGTAGTTTAATGCGCAAACGTATACATGGCCACCTCCCCATAGGCGCACGCAGAAGCATAAGTATAATCGGTACATTGTCATCATTTACTAGGTGCGCAACTAAGTTTCCGGGTTTTTTTTAATTAATGAAAAATGAAAAATTTCAAGAGAAATACAAAAAATGGTTTATTCAAAGTATCGTCCCTCGCTAGCTACACATTTTTGCCATCTCTCTGGCAATACATGAATACCGCGA
>NW_012048601.1:0-483 GCF_000956235.1 Wasmannia auropunctata
TTTCCTATTTTTATTTGTAAATTTATTTTATATAATTATTTTGTTTTTCCTTTTCTTCTTTTTTCTTCCTTTTATAACCTTAATCTTATTCGACTTAATTAAAATAATATTCACAAAATATTACATACACACATATATATATATATATATATATATATCTTTTAAATCATGTGAGAAAGAAAAATCGCTCGTGCGTTTGTAAGTTAGAACAAAGATGTAATCGTGATTTTCTCGTAATAAAAAATGAGAAAAGTTGAATACTTTTTATTCAAACGATATATACGGCAAGATAAATAATAGGAATTGTAAATACGACTGATGAAATGTTGGACCAAATATTAGAGTTTACATGCAAAAGTTATCGCGATCAAGAAATGATTCTCGCGCCTGTAAATAATCATTCTATGGTAGTTTAATGCGCAAACGTATACATGGCCACCTCCCCATAGGCGCACGCAGAAGCATAAGTATAATCGGTACATT
>NW_012048602.1:0-4641 GCF_000956235.1 Wasmannia auropunctata
GATAGCATCAACAATTGCGGCGATCCGATAGCACCCGCGCACAGAATTACTTCTTTGCTTGCAAACACGTGTACAGTCCGATTATTTTTGATAAATTCCACGCCCACTGCGTGCTTCGTGCTATTTATCAGGATTTTTGTCACCATGCTCTGAAGAGTGATATGAAGATTTTTGCGATCACGTATGGGATGCAAATATGCCCTATTGCTGCTCATGCGAGTGCCGTTCATAATTGTAGCTTGCACATGTGAGAATCCTATAATGTTTTTCCCATTATAATCTACTACCGGATATCGTAGTTCTCTTCCTGCTTCTAGATAAGCTATTGCCAACGGGGTACGAAATGGTGGATAAGTAATATGTACTGGTCCGTCGGTACCATGATGATCAATATCCGATTTCAATTCCGGGATATCAATTGTTTCCAACTTTTTAAAATATTTAAGAACGTCCTTGTAAGCCCAGCCTTTATTGCCCATGTCTGCCCAACGATCGTAATCTTCGGCTCCTCCTCTAGTAGCTAACATGAAGTTTAGCACACTGCTACCACCGACTACTTTTCCCCTTGGCCAACGGCATATATTACCATTCATGCCACGACAGTATTTGTTGGACGGTTTAGTTTTGTAGTTCCAATTGATGTTATTGTCTAAACTTAAGATGGGAGCGAATATAGGAATGTCCATGAAATATTTCTCGTAAGATCCAGCTTCGATCAGCAATATTTTATTCTGAGAAATTTCACTCAGCCTAGCTGCTACTGTAGCGCCGGCTGTACCAGCGCCAATTATTATAAAATCAAATACTTCACCGAATTTAGGCGTGGTGTCCTGTATTTTTTTATTTGAATAATGTTGGTTGTTCGAGATGTTCTCCATATCAATAGCTTGTTTTCGTAATTTCAGTAATTTGGACTCGTTACTATCATTGTTATTAAAACTGTCATAGTTTGAGTGCCCATGTAACGAGATGATCATTGTATTGATACTAAGAATACAAAGGAGACTCGATATCTTGTGCAACATGTTTGATGTATGTAGTAATTGATTTTATATGTTGAGATAATTGGTTTTTAATGCTGGAATAAAATGTGACAATAGAAAGTTTTCTATGGAATGTACAACATGTTTACTTGTTTTATTTGAAATCTATTTTTTACCTTATTGTTATGTATTGTTGTGTACTGCATGCGCTACAGAACTAAAGTTTCAATAATTCTGGTTTGTCTTTATACGTATTTTTATTGGCTAGTGTTTTTCCTTGCTCGATAGGCAGCTGGCACACAATTAGTGTCTTGCACTCTATACCGATAACAATACTATTCATGATAAAGTGTTATGTAAGAATTTTCCATTTAAACATAGGGTGTTTAATTTTAATGGAAACAACGGAAAATTTAGTACATGAATTATTATTATGGAAAAATTTTCAAACTGAAAAATGTATATTCTGAGGGAAAATTAATAATGGCAAAATCAATTTTCGAAAAGTATCGCTTTTTCAAAGTCAAACATTAAGGTCATTGCCATTTTTTAATATTGAAATATATCATATTTTTACATAATATAATTCTGCCTATAAAGGTATTAATTTCAACTAATATTTGCTTCGAAATTTTCTTAATGGAATTCAGGGATCCAATGTATTCTTTAATATATTTTTATTAATATATTTTTGCTTAAAGAAAATTTTTTTTCAGTTTGTGTAGCAAAATTTGAGGAATAATATTATATAACCTAAAATTTTATATAAATTTGTGAAAAATGAGTGTTATGAACAATATTGCACCATGCTGTCGACAGATTTGACGCGACTATTAAAAAAAATATCCAGGTTTACTGAACTTACGAATACCAATTAGAATCAAAACAAAGTTATTAAAAAATTAATAGTTTACAAGATATTTCACTTTTTATTGTGGTACATCTTGAAATAAAATATAAAATCTTGTTAATTATTTATTCTTTGATAATTGTCTTTCAGAAATGCATAAAATATAATGAAATTATTCATTTGAATATAGAAAACACATAGCTGATCTTTAAAAAAATTTCATATTGCAAATTGCGTAATTTGTTGAAAGATTTTCCGCAATGATGTGTCATATACAACATATCCAAATGGCACACCCTATAGATGTCTGCGACTTTGTAATTAAGCTAATAATGCGCAGTCTTCGAAAATTTTTT
This sequence comes from Wasmannia auropunctata, assembly GCF_000956235.1. Classification (NCBI taxonomy): domain Eukaryota; kingdom Metazoa; phylum Arthropoda; class Insecta; order Hymenoptera; family Formicidae; genus Wasmannia; species Wasmannia auropunctata. The sequence goes on from NW_012048602.1 coordinate 2,190, forward strand.
TTGTTGTACGTTATCCACACGGCACGTGCATACATTTATTTATGTTTATGACAACATACGTGGTTTAGAAAATAATTATATTGGCTATAGTGTGTTACGTCCAAGCCCCGAAATTTTTAAAAGGATTAAAAGGAGTTACGTCTCCAGAAACGAAATTTGATTCGGCGAGGAGGGGATAACGAAGGGAAGGCATAACGAGATAGTCTGTCTCGCAGGTACGCACGGAGACGTACACTCGTGGACAGAATTGTTGTGACACTTTTTTTGTATTTGTTTCGGAATGCACTAATATTTTGCAAATGCGAATCACGATTGGTGTATTATCTTTAGTCTAGAGACAGTACACCAATCGTGGTTCGCATTTGCAAAATATTAATGCGTTTTGAAACTAAATTAAAAAAAAGTGTTGCAACAATTCTGTCCACGAATGTACATGCAATTCGAAGGCGTTTTAAAAAGATTTGGCGCACAAATCAACGTCCTGAAAAGGATGCTATTATTCGATATCACAAACTATCGCGATCTTTGATCATGTTTTGATCAAAGAACTTATTTTCTATGACTCAAGACCTTATGTGATTCTTATGCGGTAAAGAGATAAACGTAAGTGAAGTTTCTTAATTAAAATAAAAAGAGCTGAATTTAAATTTTAACAAAAACATTTCAATTTAACATAAACATTAAACTTTATAGCTTTGTCGCGACTCCAACATGTCTAGGCTCTAACATGTCTAGGCAATGTTTACTTGTTAGTTTTTTTTTTTTTTTTTAAATTGGAGTCTTCATGGGTACGTTTCGAAATTGGATTTTACTGTCGCGGACAAGATGTATATGGCAAAATACAGTTTTATCTGTTTTCAAAATATTTCCGTTGGAAAAATTTCTCACGTTTAGTTGTATATAATATTAATTTAAATTAAATCTTCCCAAGGAAACTAATAATCCATCGGTCCATTTCATTGGGACGATTTATGTCCATCCATTTGATCATCATTAATATTTATCTTCATTTCAATTTTAAAAATGTATATTCTGAAGGAGAATGGCAAAATCAATTTTTGGAAAGTATCGCTTTTTGAAAATCAAACATTAAGGTTAAATGTTTAATATACGTAGAATTGTATAATATTCTTCACATAAAAAATATAATTCTCCTTATATGTATTAGTTTCAATTAATACTTGTTTCGAAATTTTTTAAATGAAATTGTCACGGAATCAGTGTATTCTTTTAATTAATATATTCTTGCTCAAAAGGAATTTTTTTTCATTTTGTGTATTAAAATTTGAGAAATATTGTTATAAACGTTATAAAATATATTATGTAAATTGTAAAAAATGAGTGTTATAAACAATTCAGCACAATTTTGTCGATAGATTTAGCACGGTATTGAAAAAAATATCCGAGTCTACTAAACTTGCGAATACCAATTAAAGTCAAGACAAAGTTATCAAAAAAATTAATAGTTGACAGAATATTTTATTTTTTATTGTGCCATATTTTGATATAAAATATGAAATCTCGTAATTTATTAATTTTTTGATGAATGTATTTTTATGCATAGAATATAATGAAATTGTTTATTTAAATAAAGATAACACATATTTGATTTTTGAAAAAGTTTTATATTGCAAATTGCGAAATTTGCTGAAACATTTTCCGCAATCATGTGTCATGTACAATATCTAAATGTTTCTATTAAAATGGCATCCTGTAGACGTAAAAGTCTGCAGCTTTGTAACCTAATACTGCGCAGTCTTCGAAAATTTTTTTTTGTTACGTTACTCGCACGGCACGTGCACGTACATTTATATATATTTATGACAACATACGTCATTTAAGAAATAAGTATGTTGGCTGTACATGTAACATATAATTTCGCAAAACATTCATCTATATGAGTCAACGAGTTAAACATTAGCATTTTTTACCTCGCCGCGCATATCGGGTAGGCTGCAGCTAATGGCTATACGAATTATTGATGACTTTTTCAAATAACTCCATTTTTATTACGACCATATAAGTGTATCACACATAATGAATAGAGAAGGCCAATGCACAATCACAGCGGGATCTTGGTGCTTTTATTATTTTCTTATGTGTTTTACATACATATCCTAGCTTCGACGAAACTGCGTGCCGTTACTTTCGGATTCAACGCAATCCTAGATTGAAACAGGACCGTATTATCACGAATTAAATTTGCTAATCAATTGAATAAGTACTTGATGGTCACTTGCATTTAATAGATGTTTCCTCCTCCGCGACGTCAAATAAATGCTAGCCTGCACCTATACGAACCATTCTCAACGAATCTGTAAAGAAATTTAATGCGAAAAAATATCATGTTCCTGGCTGAGAATATAAAGTGATACTTTCGAGATAAATTTTTTTACAGATTCGTTGAGAATGGTTCGTATAGATGCAAGCTAGAGATCGGAAGAGCACACGT
>NW_012048603.1:0-4574 GCF_000956235.1 Wasmannia auropunctata
CCCGCGCACAGAATCACTTCTTTGCTTGCAAACACGTGTACAGTCCGATTATTTTTGATAAATTCCACGCCCACTGCGCGCTTCGTGCTAGAATCTATCAGGATTTTTGTCACCATGCTCCGAAGAGTCATATGGAGATTGTTGCGATTACGTATGGGATGCAAATATGCCCTATTACTGCTCATGCGAGTGCCGTTCATGATCGTAGTTTGCACATATGAGAATCCTATCATGTTTTTTCCATTGTAATCTACATGCGGATATCCCAGTTCCTCACTAGCTTCTAGGAAGGCTTCTGCTAACGGGGTATGAAATCGTGGGTAAGTGATATGTACTGGTCCATCGGTGCCATGATAAATAGTATCCGACTTCAGCTCCGGAATATTCATTGTTTCCAATTTTTTAAAATACCTAAGAACGTCCTTGTATGCCCAACCATCGTTCCCCATTTCTGCCCAACGATCAAAATCTTCAGCTCTTCCTCTAGTAGCTACCATAGTGTTTATAGCACTGCTGCCACCGACTACTTTTCCCTTTGACCAAAGGCATATATTACCATTCATGCCACGACAGTATTTGTTGGATGGCTTAGTTTCGTATCCCCAATTGATATTATGATCCAAAGATAGGTAGGGAGAGATTACAGGAATGTCCATGAAAAGATTCTCGTGGGATCCGGCTTCGATCAGCAATACTTTATTCTGAGAAATTTCGCTCAGCCTCGCTGCTATTGTAGCGCCAGCCGTACCAGCGCCAATTATTACAAAATCAAATGTGTCTCCAAATTGCGGCGTGGTATCTATTATTTCTTGATTTAAATAATGTTGATTCTGCTTCAAATAGATCTCTCTATTAACAGCTTGTTCTCGTAATTTTGATAATTTTGAGTCGCTACTGTCATGGTCGTGAAGACAATTATAGTATGAATGTGTAATGGATATTCCATTTAATGGTTTGATCACAGTATTAATATTGAGAACAAAAAGGAGAATCGATATTTTGTTTAACATGGTTGAATATTAACTGATTTTTTTAATCGTCGTGTTAATGTAATTGTTAATGAAATAAAATGTAACAGTAGAATGTTTTCTTGGATGGTCAACGTGCATACCTGTTACACTTGAAATCCATACTTTACTGTATGTGCGACAATGGCAAGAACTCAATAAAGTTTAAATAGTTTTTTATTATCTTTATATGCATATTTTTATTGGCTGGGATCTCTCCACTCAGCTAGTCTTACATTTAATTTTTCATACACGACGTCAGTATAGATAGATATAGAAATACGCGGTTATAGTGCAGTCTAGTGCGTTTTATAGAAATGTTTTTTTTTTAAATTATTTAATATGTTAATTAAATAACTCGTATTGCATTTTTAATTGAAATAAAACCGAGCTTACTCGGAAGTACTTTTTAATTTTTATTTTGAAGCAGAACCTCATATTTTTATGGACATTCTTGTGATATATATTTTATTTCATATATAGAGAAGCCCACAAAAATGTCCTCATAAAATTTTTATGATTTTGTGATGTTAAAATCTAGATCAAAATAGATAACACGAATTTTTTATTCGTGCCTACATGCACTTTTAGGAAGAAAAACAACAATTTTGAAAAAAATAATTTTTTTTTTAAGTAAATGTTGTCGGAACTATCAAGTATAGAAAAAAATTTTTAAAGAATTGGAATGGTTTCATGTAATATTATCATGTAATGTTACGCATGTAAGACTACATTGTAATAATGTTCTCAAATTTTTCAAAAATATTATTTATGATGCGATGATGAAATATTTTATCTCTTCCGTTATTAAGAGATATAGGTAAATTCCTTTCTTAAAGTGCAACTTTTTGTTTATAAAAAATGTGTATAAAGATACATTATAGTATATTATGCAAAGTACACGTGCTGCCAGATAGATTTTTGTTAATGTGTTTCTCTAATGGATTTATCGACGTACATATGTATTTATGAAATAATACGTTACATTATAGCTAACGTAATCATTTCCTAAGTTAATACGTATATACGTTTTAAAAAAGTTATATACTTATTGTATTTTTATAAATATTGCATTTTTTATACATAAATGTACACGTGTCATGCATTACATAACAAAAAAAACATTCGATAACTGCACTTATTTATATACCTGCTACTTTTACTGTAGTCTGTTTTTGCTTTCGGTTTTATTGCGCACTAACGTGCACATGTTCTAACAATATCCGTCTGTTCATTCGTGAAATTCACTATTCACTATGGCCCGTATTCAGAACACGTTAACAATGATGTTTGAGCATTAACATGTCTAAACTATGGTTTGTGTATAGAATTTCAGAGATAAAAGTGCGCATTTATCGATAAAAGCGTCTTTTGAATATATTATTTAAAGAATAATTTTTTTTGTTATTATATAAGACTTTTGCAAGTTATTAATGAAAATGACTATAAATAGAATAAAACAGTTACGTTTTACGATGTATGATAATAATGTCATTTGATATATAAAAAAGGAAATAGAGAATGTCTTTCTACTCTAACCAAGTGGTAGTATCTTTAATTACCCTTAAAAGTAGTAATAATGTTACAGAATTGCATCAATTAAAATAAAATTTATATGCATTATACAATTTAATCCAACCCAATTTTTTCATACTAACACATTTTGTGTTCTTCTATTTTACGATTCTCTAAAATGGAACCTTACGGTTTTGCGGTCATAAAATTCTTTTATAAATAGCACATTTAAATCAGTGTTATAATTTTTGGATTTTTAAAGAAAATAAACTACAAGTAACACAAAATGCTACATGAATACAAATTGAAACATTAAATTTAATTTAATTAATGTTAATTTTTTTTTATCTGTCGACGAAACAATAAATACACAAGCTAGGAATATGTAATTATAGAATAAGGAATAAATATTAAAACATATCAACTGAGGAATAAAAGTATAATAATCAAAATAATTATCAATAATTATCATATATCTTTCTCTGCCTTGAAAATGATAAAGATTTTTTTTAAGATATGCTAAAATAATACATTAACCGCAAACTTTTGGCAGCCGCTTATGAATATTTGCATTAAAATATTTTTTACTTTTTATAATTTACAAAAAAATTAATTAATTAATTTGAAAATGTAATCAGAATTAACGTTATCAAACTGTTCAAATTTATTTTTATAACCATTTCTATAATCCTTTCATTTTTTAGATTTTATAAAGTAAATCAACAAATTTGATATTTTTAAATATAATTACTTTTCAAAAAATACATCACAAATAATACGAAATTTACGTGTTTATCGTTACCACATAATAAAATAAAATGCTATTAAGAAGTAATACAATACATATTGTGTTTTACTTTAAAAAATGACATACTTATTAGGTTATTTTTATATAACTTTGTTTTTGTCACAATTTTTCTTGTTTGTTATCTTCTTTGATCATATCTGCTGCTTTTTCGGCAATCATATAAACAGGTAGATTTATGTGCGCCGATACAATTTCAGGCATAATGGAAGCATCCACTACTCGTAATCCTTCAATACCGATCACCTACAAAAAGTTGCGTTTGAACTCACAAAGTAAAGTCATATTGCTTATTATATTCCACATATGTATTCTAATATATTTTTCAAAAAAACATATATCAGAATAAAAATACCTTTAATCTGGGATCGACGACAGCAGTTGGGTCTCCCCGAGGTCCCATTTTACAAGTGCCGGAAGGATGAAACACTGTGGAAGACGATATCCTTATCATGCATTCCCAATAAGCATCAGAGTCATACTCATGCTTGTCGCATTCCACATTAGTCATGTTTAATAACTGAGAATTAAACGCTTGCATCACCTTTGTTTGACCAATTTTTAACGCAGCTCTAATTCCGGCGATCATTGTGTTGACGTCGTCTGAATCATTGAAATAATTTGGTACGATCTTTGGTTTCACATTGACGTTATTAGCCAACAACGTTATTCTACCACGACTTTTTGGTTTTAACAATACTGGCACAACAGTCCAACTGTGGTATTCACCATATTTGAGATAGAGAGATAGAGGATCTTTCAAATTTAGAACAATTGGACTAATAAAATTTATTGGTTGAATACCAGAAAACAATAATTCGATGTCTGGTAGACCACTACGTTTATCTGGATGTTTTGCGTTGATATAAGCGAGGCTCTCGGCCAAACCCGGACTTGTCCATGGTCCCGTTTGATTTATAAAAAACATGTACGAATTAATAGGATTGGACAATTCAGATGATGTTAAACTTATCGATGCATTTACTATCCAATACAGTCCAATGTAGAGTAGATGGTCCATGAGATTCTCGCCGACTGGCGCATTTTGGATGACTTTAATCTCTTGCTCAGTAAGGTGTTTCTCTGGTCCGATACCAGATAGCATCAACAATTGCGGCGATCCGATAGCACCCGCGCACAGAATTACTTCTTTGCTTGCAAACACGTGTACAGTCCGATTATTTTTGATAAATTCCACGCCCACTGCGTGCTTCGTGCTATTTATCAGGATTTTTGTCACCATGCTC
>NW_012048604.1:0-1453 GCF_000956235.1 Wasmannia auropunctata
GTTAGGCGACGCTTATAATTGGAGCGTTAGTTGAATCTGCGGCCGAGCACATGACGTCATTATATTCTGTATATCCGGGCTAATTTCCATTGTTTCCAAAAACGTATTTGTGAGATATTCTTAAGAATATAAGCTTTCAAAAAAAAAAAACATAAAATTCAATTTATAAAAGCTTTAATATTAAAATATTCCAATAAGGTGATACTCGAAGGACGGTCGAACTCCGTGGCATCCCTGTTTTATGAACGATTTGTGTATATGGAGCGTGCGATATTGATGTACATACAGCGATGTGGTGCTGCGTACTACTACACTCTTATCGCACCTATACATACGTTGCATTTTCATACAATGTTTTCTCTTAAATTAAAGCACCCACACTCATTTCATTACAGTAAAGCGCAGTATTACTATATTCATACTATTTGAGCGCCAGCTCTGATGAAACTTGTTTTAGATATACAAAGTATAAAACACTTATAATAAAAAAATATTATTACGAGTTGTCGCTAGAAGTGAATAACGAAACTAAAATTTTCTAAAAATAGTTTTCGTTTTTCATACATAATAATTTCATCTGTGTGCCAAAAAAGACATTTATCAATTTAAATTTACAAAAGTAATAAATGCAAAAACATTGTATAAAAGTTATTGCATTCTCGGTAAAATAAATTCTAGCATTGTCTTAAAATATAAATAAATTATCAATAATTATTAATATATTATTAATACGATTTAATTAAAAAATTTATAATTACGCTCCATTAAATGTTATATAACCAAAAAATGTTATACAGGTACCATTAAGATAATTTTTTTTAAATTCAGATACATGTGTGATACGTTTCGTTTTTTAAATTCTAATATTGTTGTCAAATAAATAATTAGGTAAATACATATATTCAGTATTATCTATTTTTAAAAGTTCTTTTCTTCCTCATTTAATTGTTGTGGATTTTAAAAATAATAAAATTTCATCTCTGGAAAAATTAAGTATCATTTCACGATACAGAGATTGTCTGATACTGATAATAAATAAAGTATAATACCATCGTCAAATACGAATATCGCAGATTTGAACATGACGACGTTGGTGCACACGTGGTCGCGCGAATTTTCACGTCAGCGAGTCATGACCATGGCAATAACTTTTTTGGATTTGACGAGCAAGTACAATGAATATCAGGAAGATATCGCGCAACCGTTGTTTGTCGTTCTGCTCGATACCAAAGAGTCCATGGGCGAGTTCACCAAAACCACGAGAAGCATAAAGCCAATCTCCTTTCCTATTTGGTTTATCATGTTTCTTCAATGTCCTGGGAATTCCCTCGAGGAGTACTGTGCGCACCCTACCTATAACGTATTCAATGTGGATGTCAGCACACATATGCTGGTGTTCTGTTACGATCGTCCAACTCTGGTCGAGTGGTACGCCATACGCGATAATCGCACC
>NW_012048604.1:8635-9561 GCF_000956235.1 Wasmannia auropunctata
CAAAGTAAAATTAATTTATACGACATATAGTTGGTCAATTTTTTATTTACATATAAAATTATTTTCTCCTTCTAATTAATATAATTACTTCAGACTATCTGTGCTTAAAATTTTTTACATGAACAGTTGTCTGCTACTGGTTCAGATGTGCAAGAAGAGAAGAAAGGTTGCTGATATGGCGCAAAGCGCTCAGAAGGAAATTAAGCTACCCTAGAAGTAAAGATACCTGCAAACCGTCGAGTATCAGCATCGAGAAGACAGATAACTTATCTGATCCTATCTAATAGCAAGTTCTTACACAGGTTTAATAAATTATCAGAAAATCCTGGACAACATGATGCGTCTGAGGAATACATGATTCTCGCTGCAGTCGGTTGAAGCAAGATTTACAAACTTTTTTGCTTAATTAACGTCATTCTAATTTTGGCGATTCTCTGCAGATGCTTTATTATAAGCACGGCGGTAGTGCGGTAGTGCACGGCATTAGTGCTAATTATAGAGAAATTTTATTATTGATCGAGGAGAAGGAAATTCATATCGAGAGCCTATTTTATCATTCCAGAAAGATATTTATCAAAAAACACTATAATTGATTAAATTTACAATTTAATTTAAAATGAATTAACAGATATCTTTCTATCGGTAGAATTTTTTTGTCGCCTTTCTTTTCTTATTAATAAAAATGTTCCATTTGTGTGTGTTTGTATTAGTTTGTGCTTGTAAATTTCCCAGCAAACACCATTTTACATGTATCGTACTTAATATAATTGTAATTTTCTATTTAACAATATAACTATAACATAACACATGAATGGGAAATTACAACTAACAAGTACTACGTTACATGTAACTTGATGTTTTCTGGGTTAAAACAGTTAATTGTGTTATTTAATTTTTCTATTATTCTAGGTTTTTGAAATGTATAA
>NW_012048605.1:0-421 GCF_000956235.1 Wasmannia auropunctata
TAGCTAAACGCAATCATTAATGCAGTGTACCATGGAGTTAAGAAATAACAGGAGGGAGCATATTCCCCCGCGGCCTGGCTAAGCAGAAGTAAGGGGGGGAATATTTCAAAACGCCATATTACTGTGGTCAACCAATCACATTTGGCGTAGTAATCCCGAATTCCAATAAAGTTTGTATAAAACGCCATATTACTGTGGCAAATCAATCACATTCGGCATAGTTATCCCCACCAACAAAAAGGTCTTACACTCCCTCCTGTTATTTCCTACCTCCATGCAGTGTACGACGAAATTCGAGAAAGATGAAAACTTACTTCCGCGGATGCCACGCATACAACTTCGCCGAACATATCGCTCCTCCTGGCATAAATGCTCTTTCTCGTCTTTAAGATCAGACCTCTATCTGGGGACCACATGGCTA
>NW_012048606.1:0-302 GCF_000956235.1 Wasmannia auropunctata
CCAATTAAAACGCAAAGCCAGTGCGTCGTGAACAATTGATAAGTCTATCACTGTATTGAGACGATGTGACGCGCTATGAAAAGTAGGTGAACCATTGTTCAGTATTGATAGATCAAGCTCCTCCACTGTTTCCCATAATTTCATACCCGTTTGGCAAGTGTGTGCAGAACCCCAAATTATATTGTGCGAATTAAAATCGCCGCCAAAATATACTTTACCCGTAAATTGAGTGAAGAAGCTCTCCCATTCTCGCATTGATATATTTCCGGCATTAGGGGGACGGTAACAGGAAGCAACAGTAA
>NW_012048607.1:0-473 GCF_000956235.1 Wasmannia auropunctata
AGCCAGATTGTTTAAATTTAGAGAGAGTCTTCTTGCGGAGACGTAGCAGCTCATCACACTCATCTGATCACCAAGGGCAGGGAGGGCTGCAATTAGAAGTATTCAATCTCTTGGGCTTTTTATGAAAATGCTTCGACGGCGTAGAGGCCGTTATGGCCTCCTCAACTATTGCAGCAAATGACGAATACAGGACTTCCGGAGCCATTGATTCATATTCTGGGATAAGTTTAAGATTCTTATCTAACTCCGCCCGGAATATCTCCCAGTCTGTATCCTTACGGTGAAGTCGAGGAGCCTTTTTAAACTTAACAGCCAAGTCAGGGCTCAGATTCAATAATAATCGGAAGATGATCGCTCCCCCATGGGTCCTCACCGACGCGCCAATTAAAACGCAAAGCCAGTGCGTCGTGAACAATTGATAAGTCTATCACTGTATTGAGGCGATGTGACGCGCTATGAAAAGTAGGTGAACC
>NW_012048608.1:0-582 GCF_000956235.1 Wasmannia auropunctata
TTTTCAAGTTCCTAATCACGTGAGTCAGTTCGTCTGGCGTAAAAGGTAAGTCCAAGAATCCGTCTTGAGCCTCACCCTTGAAGGAAGGTGCCCGATTCGAAGTCCATCCCGTTCTAAGCTCATCAATCTGCCCTGACTTTCTCTACTTTTTCTGGAGCATACTCCGAGCTATTTTCCGGACGATTGAATCTCGATTGAAACCTCTTTACTGTCTTCCAGACTAACGATGGATTAGAGTCCTTCCTAAGGTTTTCACAAAACACACGAAAACTTTCCTGCTTAATTTTTCGAAGTTCACATCTCGTAATAGCCACCCTTTTCTTATACTCTATAAAATCCTCGCGTGAGCCAGATTGTTTAAATTTAGAGAGAGTCTTCTTGCGGAGACGTAGCAGCTCATCACACTCATCTGATCACCAAGGGCAGGGAGGGCTGCAATTAGAAGTATTCAATCTCTTGGGCTTTTTATGAAAATGCTTCGACGGCGTAGAGGCCGTTATGGCCTCCTCAACTATTGCAGCAAATGACGAATACAGGACTTCCGGAGCCATTGATTCATATTCTGGGATAAGTTTAAGATTC
>NW_012048609.1:0-640 GCF_000956235.1 Wasmannia auropunctata
ATATTCCAGGATTCAGCCTAGCTTCTCGAGCGTATAATTCTATTCTTTCTCCCGATAGGCTGAAGCCCTGGATCAAACCTTCGAGTTAACTATGAATATCTATATTTAGACTTAAGTTCCCGCAGTATTATACTTAGTATCTCCATTATGGAGTAGTCATTTTGTTTATCGTATTGTGGAAAAAAAAAAAAAAAAAAAGAGAAACTCTATATTTTGTTGCGTATAGTATTAAGTGTATCATGTTAAAAAAAAAAAAAAAAAAGAAAATTGTTCACACAAGGTTTCCGAGGACGAAAACCGATACAGGCTGGCCGAACTGTAAGCGATTAACCAGTATTTAGGCATTTCAAAGTTGGCGCGCCTGATTCACCGATATCAGCGCGCCGGTTACAAGCAATCGATATGATCGATCGCTATCGATCATGATTATGCGCGCGGCCTTTAGCGGCGCCCCTGTCGCTAAGGGTGAATGCTCCATTTTGAAAATCGGAGTAACAGCAGACGAGTACTTCCAATTGTCGGAGTCAGACGTGCGGGCTGACTCCTCCGGTTTCGCGCCGGTGCTCGTTCTCACAGTTACGCCGCGTCCGCTAAGCTAATCTGTCTCAATAAAGCAAAGTAATCGTTCAAGTAACCCGGA
>NW_012048610.1:0-926 GCF_000956235.1 Wasmannia auropunctata
CAAAAGATATTCGCAATCCTGAGTGTTAGCGACATCAATGTCCTTGATAATTAGCACATTTACACCGTACGATTTCCACAGACGAACTTTCATACGCTGATAACCATTTTTTATTCCAGTTCGTGAAACCAACACGACGTTCCTAGCGCCTCGAAATATTAGCCAGTCGGTTAACTCTAAGCCAAATCCACCAAGTCCACCTAGTATAATGTAACTTCTATCTTTGAGACAATAATAGCGGCGATAGGCGAGAATGTGATTATCCAAAGATTTACCCTGTTCCTGAATACTTATAATTATCTGTAAATATAAACATGTATATTAAAAATACACATTATATGTAAAACAGGTTTATTTATAAACAAAAAAAGAGACTATCATTTACGAACAATTCTTTCTGCTACCGTCAATTAGAGTTAAAGCATACCTTTCCCATATGTTTTCCACTTGTCATATATCTAACAGCTTCTTTGATATCTGTTTTCGGAAAAATTGTCACTTGAAGTGGTTTGACAATTCCATTATTAATACCATTGGTTACCATTTTTGATATTAGAGATTTATATTTGTGATTGTTAATGTACACATTATCGAGTTGAATTCCATAAAAACTAATACCCTTCTGAAACGTGGACATGTCTAAAGGATTGTTTGATGTAGAATCAAATTTACCAATCTCTAAAAAACGACCGTTTTGCGCCAAACAACGAACAGACGCGATTAATTTTTCTTCAGCCAACGAATTTAAAACAATGTCGACGCCACGACCTTTTGTTTGTCGCATTATCATTTGTTCAAAATTAGTATCTCGAGAACTTCCTATATGTTCATCCAAAATAGTCGGAAACATTTGCTTAATAAAGTTTCGTTTGTCAATTGTGCCCACGGTAGTGAACACCTCGCATCCTTCACTGAGAGCGACATGA
>NW_012048611.1:0-837 GCF_000956235.1 Wasmannia auropunctata
CTTGTTAGTGTGGCCTAATTTTATTACATTTTTTATTATTAATACAAGGACAAGCTTAATTCTTATGTTGTTAAAATTATAATCTCAACGTTTTGTAGCATATAAATTTGATATCAAATTTTTGTTTCTAAATAATTTCAAAAATCTACCCATTAGCAGATAATATGATATGGTAGATCTGACAATGAGATATTATGTATATAAAGTTATACGCACACACACACGCGCGCGCGCGTTAAAAAACATAAAATATTAATATATAAAACATAATTGTATGTGTATATAATGATTTAAAAAAATATCAAATTGAATGTAAAAGTCAATGTTACACTTAAAATACATATTTATTTAACGTACACGAATAATATTTAATGATACTGAATATTGTGAAGACAATTAATAAATTAGACACAGGACGCGGCTGTGCCTCGTCAAAAGATGGATAGATTATAGAAAGGATACGCATATAGAGTTACGTACATGAATGCGCTCAATTTTTCTTACATTAATCCGAGGACAATTATTCTATTTATACTCTATTCAGCGAGATTAAGATATCGGTCTCCGTATATGAAGCAATGAAAAGAGCGTAGCGTCAACCGCTGCTAATAGTAAATTGCACGAACAGTCCAGCGCTGGTGTGAAAAGGCTTTCCTGATTTGATCACTTGAAAATTTTATAGGAATGTAATTTCCGATAAAATGTAGACGGAAAATAAGACGTTATATATTTATCCGTTAAAATTTTATAAGATAAATCAACAATTAAATCGAACTACATTATATTATTACTTGAATATGTCATCCGAATACGCATTGGCGATCGACGATACCACAT
>NW_012048612.1:0-772 GCF_000956235.1 Wasmannia auropunctata
ACGCACGCACGCACGCACGCACGCACTATATTATATGTACAGAGAGAGAGAGAGAGAGAGAGAGAGAGAGAGAGAGAGAGAGAGAAAGAGAGAGAGAAAGAGAGAGTATCTATCAGATCTATCGTACCATCTGCTAATGGCAGAATCTTGAAGTCATTTAGAGATAAAAATTCTAATATCAATTAAAATATTGAGACTGCAACAAATAGTTTTTAAATAGGAAGCGTTTAAACACTATTTATTATAGTCAATCGAGTTGTTCAAAATTCGTGCGCTCAGATCATCTATTACACAGATCTATTACATACATCTATTACACAATAAAAATGCTCAAATAGATATTAAAGTATAAATATTTTTTGCGTGTACCTTTGAATTTACGTCTCTGTAACTTTTCTTATTTATTTAATTAACTGACTGTGCATGCCATAATTAAAATTATAATAACGTTGTTATCCTCGTTAGAAAGTACTTGTTAGTGTGGCCTAATTTTATTACATTTTTTATTATTAATACAAGGACAAGCTTAATTCTTATGTTGTTAAAATTATAATCTCAACGTTTTGTAGCATATAAATTTGATATCAAATTTTTGTTTCTAAATAATTTCAAAAATCTACCCATTAGCAGATAATATGATATGGTAGATCTGACAATGAGATATTATGTATATAAAGTTATACGCACACACACACGCGCGCGCGCGTTAAAAAAACATAAATATTAATATATAAAACATAATTGTATGTGTATATAATGATTTAAAAAAATA
>NW_012048613.1:0-444 GCF_000956235.1 Wasmannia auropunctata
CAGTGAGACGAGCCCAAACATTGGGCAAAATGCCAGATTGGTTCGGCGGACCGGCCAATCCGAGAGCAAGAAGCAAGCGTTAAAGTTAAGTGCGCAAAAGACGCGGAGAAGGGGGAAAACGACCGCTCGTATAAATATCGTTGCCCGGATGGCAACGAGGTCTTTTGTTCCGGGTCTCTTCATGAGTAAACTCCGCGTAAGAAAAGTCCCGCAAAGTATTCCGTAATTCCGAGTGTCCGTTATTCAGCGAGCGTTGTAAACACCGACGAGGAAATTATCTCGATCGGACGTCGCGAGTACGGATTATACGATTCCGAAACGGATCTAGCGCGAGTTTGTTGCGCGTTTATACGACGTTTTCTTGAAACCTTATACGCGATTCCGGTTATCATTCCTGCGTTATAGCGCTGTGTCGGTCGTGGCAGGGCCGAGTCGTTTCCGCGG
>NW_012048614.1:0-479 GCF_000956235.1 Wasmannia auropunctata
ATTCGAGCCTTCGTTGCTTCGTCGCGGAAGAAGTTCCGTTCCAACCTTGTGGGTAATACTCCTAGAAACGATGTTGAATTGTCGCTTGAACTTCTGTAACCAGGAAGGTGAGGCGCGAAATTGGGATCGTGTGTCCACCAATTGGGATTTCAACTTCATCGCCCAAAGGCGGATCAGCCTATCGGTCACGATCTTATTCCGGGCTCGATGGTTCAGGAACTGTTCGTACACCTTGATGTTGAGCTGCCGCATGGTAATCTGCCCGAGATGTTTCCGCCGCACCCATTTTTTCAGACTAGTCAGTTGTTCATCAAGGTGATAATAATTCGCCACAGATCCCATCTTCCGCTTTTTGCCACGGGGAAGAAAGTTGTCCCAATTATAATCAACCTGATCATGATCTTTTCCTTCCTGCTTGGTCCAGTACATCCAAGCCTTCTTGAACTTCTCCTCGTTCACATCCTCGGGCATGATCAGGA
>NW_012048615.1:0-450 GCF_000956235.1 Wasmannia auropunctata
TATCCCCTGTGTGCCTTGTCGACTCAGTTGTATGCTATACGAAGTTATTACGTCATTCGAGCCTTCGTTGCTTCGTCGCGGAAGAAGTTCCTTCCAACCTTGTGGGTAATACTCCTAGAAACGATGTTGAATTGTCGCTTGAACTTCTGTAACCAGGAAGGTGAGGCGCGAAATTGGGATCGTGTGTCCACCAATTGGGATTTCAACTTCATCGCCCAAAGGCGGATCAGCCTATCGGTCACGATCTTATTCCGGGCTCGATGGTTCAGGAACTGTTCGTACACCTTGATGTTGAGCTGCCGCATGGTGATCTGCCCGAGATGTTTCCGCCGCACCCATTTTTTCAGACTAGTCAGTTGTTCATCAAGGTGATAATAATTCGCCACAGATCCCATCTTCCGCTTTTTGCCACGGGGAAGAAAGTTGTCCCAATTATAATCAACCTGATCA
>NW_012048616.1:0-502 GCF_000956235.1 Wasmannia auropunctata
GAAATAAGGCTCATATCAATTCTATAATAGATCTACTTTCAAAGTATCCGTTCAGCAGAGTGGCAAAACAGGTATAGCTAACCCAAGAAGGTTTCCCTACGTCATACCGCCGCGGCGCTAACAAGTAGCGGAATAACGAATTTGTTGTTTTTCAAATTGTAGGCAAACCTAAGCCACTTTAGCTATAAATCAATAAAAACTAATTTCTGCTTTTTTCAATGATTTTCTTTGCTTCTTCTACACCAACCCATTCTCCAACTGCTACCGCTTTTCCCTTTTCTAGATCTTTATAATGAGAAAAGAAATGAGCAATTTTATCTAATAGGTTTTTAGATAAGTCAGAATAGTCCTTTATATTGTCATAATAGCTATCAACACTGGAAACAGGCACAGCTAATATCTTTTCATCTTCTCCTTTTTCATCTTTAGTGAGTAATGCGCCTATTGGACGCACCGATATTAAAACACTAGATGCTAAGGGAAATTGAGTTAGCACCAAAAC
>NW_012048617.1:0-314 GCF_000956235.1 Wasmannia auropunctata
GTGTGCTCTTCCACATTGATATTGATAGCTGTCCACTTTCTATCCCTATCACTTCATATCTTTTGTCTTGGTCAAGCAGGCACTTAGCTATTGCGTCGCTCTCGCTTGCAACAACTTCTTCTTTAACAATTTTTCCTTTCTCATCAACGATACTGATAAAAGTTTCTTTGAGTGAGACATCTAATCCGCTATAATATTTCATGAGACTACTCCTACTGTAAAAGTTTAAATTATTTTTGAAGAACTTATTCTACCGAATTCGTTACTTCGTGCTAAAATAATGGAGTATGTCTCTCCATCATTCAACAGCAATT
>NW_012048618.1:0-4844 GCF_000956235.1 Wasmannia auropunctata
ATATGTTGTCGTGTGCCAAAAGCGCAAATGTTACAAATCATTTTTGGCGCTGTTAGAAATTTTTAATCGGCACTAGGACGTTGTTTATCGGCCGTAAGGGTGCCTTCCGAAACATCAATTAAATTGGCTTTCTTTTCACAAGCTCTCGGCATTAATATGTTGTAGTGTGCCAAAGCGCAAATGTTACAAATTATTTTTGGCGCTGTTAGAAATGTTTAATCGGCACTAGGGGTTGTTTATCAGCCGTAAGGGTGCCTTCCGAAACATCAATCCGATTGGCTTTTTTTTCACAAGCTCTCGGCATTAATATGTTGTCGTGTGCCAAAGCGCAAATGTTACAAATTATTTTTGGCGCTGTTAGAAATTTTTAAGCGGCACTAGGGGTTGTTTATCGGGGTCGTCTCGTGTGTGTCGAGTCGTGTGGACGTGCCTTCGTGTCGCTCCGCCTTCTCCACACACGCCCGTGTGGTTAAAACGCGTTTTCCGCGTTGAGAGTGTGTTTAACGTGTGCGGCGTGCGATTCTGCGTTGTTTCGCGAAGTTTCGCGGTCGTGAGTTTGTTATTAGCTTAGAAATCGACGAATTTCTAGTGTCGTTAAACGTGGCTGCATGCGCCGGCCTAAGATGGCTGTCATCTTTGCGCCGGGCGCATCGCGGTAACGTAGATGAAAGCATTTCTTTCGGGGACCTTCTTTAGGCCCTGGGCATGTGGTTCGCGCTACTATATTTCCTGGTGTCGAGTGATTTTTGGCCTGCGATATTCGGAAATTGCTCTGGAATATGAGTGAAACATAGGTGCGGGTCGGGCGGCGTGTTACATAATAGACACGAGCTCCGAAAAGTGCGGGAATACACCGATAGCATATATGGACCTTCGGGACATATAGCTGCCTTGCGACTGTAGTGCTGAAATACTTAAATCTGTGCGCGATCTCGACTTCTTATGGTCTGTGGCGGGCGCGACACGTGCTCGGCAGTCGACTGTCGGAGTGTACTTTGCCGCGCGCTGGACAGTGGTCAGCAGGGGGTGTGCTGCACTGCTGGCGTGGAGGTGTGCATGTGCGCTGCATAATCGTGTTGCACGATAGTGAACGCGTGGCGCTGTGCATGTGTCTGTGTGGCTGCGTGAAATGGCGGCAATGGCCACGTACTGACGAGCCCGTATGGATTAAGAGATGGTTGCATGTTTTAATGTGCTTTAGTGGATTTAGTGTGGATTGCCCTCCCCCTCCCTGTGGTGTGTGGGTTGGTGGGCCGGCTGGTGGCTAGCTGCTCCTCCGCTCTAGAGGTGTCACGCTGCTCTGCGGAGCGCCCTGCCGGCGTCAGGGGTCTGCCGCCTCCCTCCGCTATCATCAGCTGACGGGATGGCGTAGGGATCCTTCTCTCTCCTGTCACTGGCGCCGTCCGGTGCTTCGCGCCTGCTCCTGCCTCCTCCTGACTACGGGGATGAGAGAAACGTGCGGACTTCGGTTTGTGAGAGGGTTAGCTGAGGTAGGATTTGTGTGTGACGTCTTTGTAGGGGCGATATTCACGCTGTGTGAGCCCCTACCCGCGTTGATGCAAAAAATCGGCGTTGCTTAGTGACTGATTAACTATTCCGCTAGTCGCGAAAAAGTACGGACGTTCTACGTTCGCATGGATGAGAGGGGCTTCACCCCACTGATTGGAGAGATATACCTGTCGACGGGCTGCCTGAGGATCTTGTTGACGGGCGTAGAGCGGTAGTGCAAAACACATTAGTTGCTCCTGCGCCTATGCTCAGACGGGCGCGGTGCCTCACTGCACGGCCGCATTGAAGTTTGAGGTGCGGGGATCCCAGTGCATAACTAAATGCACTGGCTACTTATGCGGACGGCCTACGGAGAGGACATCTGGATTGCCGAACTTATTCTATAAACTTGTGCCTGTCCTGTATACGTGAACGCGCCCATTGTACTGACGGGCGAACTTCGGACATATAATTGGCGTGGCTTTCGCGAGCGGTGCCTGCGCGGAGTGTCCGGAGCCTTGGCGAACGGGAGAGTGACATCCGGAAGCCCTGCCTAGCGTTGTGCCCTTTGGAGCATGAATCTGGTGGCAGCGCGTGCTTCGACTAACGCGGTGGTGGTCGGGGAGGCGTCCTCAGTGGACCTCCGCCGAGTAATAAAAATTTCTAAGTGAGGTCGGAATTCCCTATCTACCGCGCCGTGTATAATAGGCAGAATACGTGCCCTCACGTGCCGGAGGCATACTGTGCGGAAAAACGGGTGATATACGGTGTGACTGCGGTCGCCCGTAACCTAAAATACATGCTGTGACTGACGTGTGGCGCTGTGCACCCGTTGATTGCGGGATCAGCTGTCTGTGGCGGCAACGAGGCGTACCTGCACCCGGAGTGCAGGTGCGGGCGAGGTGACTCTCCGCGTGAGCGGTGCGCCCCAACACGCGGCCGGGAGGCGGCCGGGAGGAGGTGCGCCTTTCTACGGTGGCTGCGGCTTTGCAGCCTCGCCGGGGAACGCGTATATTTAATTGCATACTTAATCGTATATAAAATCGCGTGTCTATTGATCGTAACGCGAGATCGGGGCGGGGCACATGCGGAGTGTGTCTGGGGCTGGCGCCGAGGGTGCTGTCATTGTCGTTGCCCCGGGGCGATGCGCGTTGCCTGAAACGTTATTGATTATTGATCTTTGTCTTTTCGGCGGATTTCCGAAGTGGCCTCTCCACTTTTCGGAACGTGTCGTGAGTATCGTGGGACGTTCTTGCGATCGCGATATTTCTAGGTTAGCGACTTGTTTGGTGCGGCCAGCCTCTTGACAGGCGAGGTTAGGTTGCCCGTGTGTGGAACTCATGCTGTGGGGAGCGGACGACGGCTGCTGATCCTCGCCTCCAGCATCGTCGACGCGCATGCATCACAGCCCGTAAAAGCGGCCGATGCATATTTGCGCGCTATCATTGTCTTTTCTTGTTGCCTGTCATACATATTAATGTTCTAAGTGTTAGTCTTTAAGCATCGGCGGATTCTGCGGAGGGCGGGTACAGGTAAGAGCCCGACCCGCCTGGCCGCAGCAACGCTGGAGTTCCGGCCGCCGACAAGGTTTGAGGCTTGTAACATTGATCTCCGGAATGCCTTATGCTCGGGTTTTCTGCGGGATCTAAGTGTCATAAAGAGGGTTGCTCATTATTATCGTGGGAACGCATTGTGGGCGCATGGCATTGCTTTGAGTTTTCTTCGGCATAAACAGTACATACACGTGAATAGCAAGTGTCACTCAGTAAGCGGTATACACATGAGAGCGACCATAAAGTACATAATGTTGAGACGCGTGCTGGCACTTTGTACTTGGTCCGGTTTTGAGAACGCATCATGTAAGATCAGAATTTAACGTAAAGCTGAGTTCTCATGAGAATAGTTGTACGTATTCCTACGCTATAGCATAAACGAATACGGACTGTTAACGCGGGGCTGCGCGAATTGTACGCATACACGAAGGGCAGGGGATACCAATGGGATCTCGGGCTATAGGGATACTTACCTTATAGTCGCGCTGTATACAAATGTCTCGACTACTTATACATAAAGGTGCACGAGGCATAACGGATGATATTACTCACGACGGAAACCACTCAAGGCCTGTCCTTATGTTGGATTTGTTAAACGAAACTTGCAAATGTGTTCGTAGATGTGACGAACTTGTCGTACTGCTGGCGTAACTTACCTCTGCGTGCGGCCTTGTGCTGAATACTGAATAAGGAGTCGTGTGTATCTGCGGGGCAATCCTCGCAGCATCAATTCTTGTAGTTGGAAACTTTAGCACCGCTTGGTGACGTTGAACTCGGCGACGGGCTCTTGCGGGTTTCCTCTCGTTTGCGGGCGTTGCCAGCGTTGGCATTAGTATTAACACTATGTTCTCTGTAGATATAAGTAGTAGACTTTGCAAATATTAGGTGAGGAATACCTCTCTGTCGTTGTTTAAGTTGAGTTCTTGATAATTAATTAGCTTATTAGGTTACTGCGTTATTGTCATTATTGTTAGTATTCAAAGTTAATAAGTTTTTTTTTGTTAGTATTTTTAATGAATATAGCGTCATTCATCATTATTGTTCCAATATAACGTTATGTTGTTCTTTTTCTCATTGAGTGGAAGCTACCCTGTTCGAGTAGCCTAAGTTTCTATGTAGAATAAGTCTAGTTGCGTTTGATTAATTAGGATAAGTTATTACGACTAGTATATTTAAATCTCGAGCATCCAGTGGCCGCTGAGTCGAGTAGAGCTTTGCTCCTCCTCCTGTCACTTTTGCCGACCTGGGAATTTCGTAAGCAGTGAATTAGGTTCTGCTACATAGGCTGGAGACCGGTGTCTGGGCCTGCCCCCAGTGTTGCGCTCGCCGCACACCGCTGTTTTACTGGGGAGTGTGGCTTGGATATCGGACATTACTGTGAAACACTTATTTGAAGAGAACGGATTGTGTTCAATTGGAGGAACACTATACAACACCATATAGTGTGTCTGTCTGTGTTTTCCCCTGTAAAACGGACAGAAGTATTCGGGGAACGAGAGTGGGATCTCTCGGCAATAATCCTGCTGAACCCAAAAATATGATGGACACCAAGAATGGAAAAAACCCTCCGGAGTCTCGGATCTCCGGAGAACGGCGTGTGGGGGATTCTTGTCCCAGGCCCCCCGCGTCGACATCGGGCGATGGGAGTGGGACGGGGGTGACGGCGAGACCCTCGTCCAAACCTACTATCGTCGAAATGGAGAATGTCAGAGTGAATGTTGAGAGGATCGACCCTGGCAACTTCAAAAAAGGATTGAGGCCGGGCACCACTGGTGAAGCGGCTCAATCGCCTGTGGGAAAGAA
>NW_012048619.1:0-300 GCF_000956235.1 Wasmannia auropunctata
TTCCTTCTTTGTATTTTGATGTCAACTAACTTTACTTCAGTGATATCTACCATATATTACTATATTACCTGTATAAATGACTTGATATCAGTAAATGGCGTCAAGTTAAATTAAATAAAAATTATGTACGGCGTCTTATTATTCAATTAATATTACATGTATAAAAGATTTGATATCAGTCAAGTGGCGTCAAGTTAAACCTTGAAAAAAAACTTGTATATAAATTAAATATAATTTTTTAAAAGATAAAACTTAAATGGTATCCTTCTTTGTATTTTGATGTAGATCGGAAGAGCACAC
>NW_012048620.1:0-655 GCF_000956235.1 Wasmannia auropunctata
TCTTCCAAGGATTGCATTTTATACGCCTGATTAATACATCTCAGATAAAATTGACGTACTTTTTTTGATAATTTTTGTAAGCATTCCCAATTACATACGATTTTAACAACGTGACTAACGTCCAATCTTAGATACGAAGCAGGCAGAGTTGATCGTTCATTTTTTACTACAACATTATAACAACATTGTAGATAATGTTTAAGATCGGCGCAATCTGAAAATGCACGTGCTAGAGCTACTAATCGTGCCCGACTATAACCTGTTACGGTCACGGATGGCACTGTAGCACCCGCTCTGCGGACTTCGAGCAAAAAATATGTAATGAGTGCTGCATCCTGCTTTTCGGATATCATTTGACACACTGGAACGCCACGTTTATCTTTCGGTACGATCATGCATGTAAAAAGATATGCGAAGATTTGGTTCCATCGGGTAAAGTTAAATGTATCCAAATTAAATATAATTTTTTTAAAAGATAAAACTTAAATGGTATCCTTCTTTGTATTTTGATGTCAACTAACTTTACTTCAGTGATATCTACCATATATTACTATTACCTGTATAAATGACTTGATATCAGTAAATGGCGTCAAGTTAAATTAAATAAAAATTATGTACGGCGTCTTATTATTCAATTAATATTACATGTATAAAA
>NW_012048621.1:0-333 GCF_000956235.1 Wasmannia auropunctata
CCGATGTGCACTATAGGTAAGTTGACGATCGGATTTTGCACACCGTGTGTGTATGTGTGTATGTTTTACACATATCCGCACGCACACAATGTGCAAAATTCGGTTGTCAACCTTCCTATAGTGCACATCGGATAATGCCAAACATACATGAGAAAAATACAAGGGTTACTTCAAAATGCTGTAACTTTGTGAAAAAAAATCGTAACGATTTGTTTTTTTTTTTAATTAAAAAGAAAGATTCCAACTTTATGACGCTGGAAACCGCATTTCCGAGAAAAATTTTAGCAAGTCCGTGCATTCGTTCAAACTTTGTAATTTTCAGTGAGATCGGAA
>NW_012048622.1:0-1155 GCF_000956235.1 Wasmannia auropunctata
GTCATTTTAATCACTTTAAGCCTGTTTTATGAAACTTAAAAATATTTGGAAAGACAATGGCATTAAACTTTTGCTGCATGTACTTTTGGATGGTTAAACGATTTTATTAAAAAACTATTTTTGTTTCTATATCTAATCAAATACTTGGCAACTTGTATGATTTCATTTGTTTTTGGACAATTTTTATTTGTTAAAATATTATTTTTGGTTTAGGAAGGATGTAACGTACGATACTTTTTTATATGTACTTGGCGTAATCTTTTTTTTTTTTTTTTAAAGAGTTTTGGTAGGATAATTAAAATTAAAATGAAAATTAAATACTTGAATCCAGGAGTCCGTATCATCCAAAGAATATAATTAACATTTTTGTAATCAGTGACCGTTTTGCGTCTATAAGTCTTTAGATATGAACTTGAAATGATATGTAATGTCAACGTTTGTTACTGAGAGGACATCTATGAGCAACGGAAAAGGAAAATAGGAAAAAGAAAAGAACGGAATAAAATTAAAATTAAAAAATTAAATTTAAATTAATGTGAGGGCAATGCTTGCACGTGATTAGATTTATTTATTCAGGTTACCAATATTAAAGAATTAACTAATTTGACAGTTACGTTTACAATATTATTACAATACTATTTACAATACTATTAACAAATACACTGCGCAAAAAAATTATGGCATAGAAAAATTTTGAGTAAAAATTGGTCAACTTTGGTTAACGGCAACTCCGCGAAAAATCATCGTAAAATAATGAACTTTTTTTCAAATAAAAGCTTGAAATCTCTACTTTAAGGTACTGTGAGTCGATTTTAAATTTAATGCACCCCTGTTGTTGTAAACTGTTAAATCTGAGAGCATGTTTGCCACACTAAAAATTGTAAAGTTTGAACGAATGCACGGACTTGCTAAAATTTTTCTCGGGGATGCGGTTTCCAGCATCATAAAGTTGGAATCTTTCTCTTTAATTTGAAAGAAATAAACAAGTCGCTACGATTTTTTTTCAAAAAGTTACAGTATTTTGAACCCTTGTATTTTTCTCATGTATGATCAACATTACCCGATGTGCACTATAGGTAAGTTGACGATCGGATTTTGCACACCGTGTGTGTATGTGTGTATGTTTTACACATATCCGCACGCACACAATGTGCA
>NW_012048623.1:0-1879 GCF_000956235.1 Wasmannia auropunctata
TGTAACCCAGATAATCGATCTCTTCTACGCCAAAAACGCATTTTGAAAAATTGATTGACAGACCATATTTGCGTAATCTGTCAAAAACTGCTCTCAAATGAACTTCGTGTGTTTGATGATCAGGCGAGGCGATAAGAATGTCGTCGATGTAAGGATGACAAAAATTTAGTCCTCGAAGAGCGGTGTCAATTAGCCTTTGAAACATTTGGGCTGCATTTCGAAGTTTAAAGGTCATTACGTTGAACTCAAAAAGGCCGAAAAGAGCAACGACAGCGGTTTTAGGCCTATCTTCAGCTGCAAGAGGCACTTGGTGAAATGCACGGATGAGATCGATCTTGGAAAATACAGTACATCCTTCTAGGGCATATGAAAAGTCATGAATGTAACATAGTGGATATTTGTCTGGGATTTAACAGCATTTAGCCGGCGATAATCGCCGCATAATCTCCACTCACCACTCTTTTTAGGCACCATATGGAGCGGGGATGCCCATGGTCTAGATGACGGTTGACACAAACCTTCTCGCAACATCATATCGAACTCAGCTTTAGCGATCTTAAATTTTTCCGGAGGAAGTCGTCTTGCTCGTTCCGCAATTGGAGGTCCGCGGGTAGTGATGTGATGCTCAATCTGATGAATATCTACTTTTCGCGGAGATACTTTAGTAATTTCTATGTATTCCTTAAAAAGTTGATAATATTTGCACTTACTATCAATAGCAGTTAATGAAAGTGTGAAGGATTTGAGCACTCGACCGGGAATTTGTAGCTTGGCCGTATCATCAATGAGACGTTTATTTGCGAGATCGACTAAAAGTCCGTAGTGACGAAGGAAATCTGCGCCAAGGATTGCGTGAGTTACATCAGCAACAATAAACTTCCAGGGGAATGATCGCCTGAGTCCCAAGTCTACTTGTGCTACTTTAGGTCCGTAAGTTTTAATTTCTGAACCGTTTGCCGCGAATAATTTGAATTCATCGCATGACTGTGTTACTCTGACTTTACGTTTTGGCAAAACTGATATATTAGCCCCGGTATCAATTAAATTAGACTTACGATCATGAAGAAATAGGCGACTTTATTTAATACCATCCGCTAACGCCTGGATATGCGGTCGTTTGGCTAGTTTTCCGAATCTGTGTCAGATTGATAATTGCAGGGGTCTAAACATTTCTTCGCTTGATTGCCAAACTGACAGTGATACCAACAGATTTCTTTCCTGGCTGCAACCTCCTGATTTTGGTCTAAATTTTCCGCGTGGACTGCGTGCTGTTCTGGAACGAGATCTTCGTGAACGTTGTACCTCTTTTGTCAAAGCATCTATACGCTTAGTCAAATCATCAATAATGTTAGTGATATTTAAAGAAGGCTGTGCAGAGGTTAGGGCGTTAATTGATGGTTTTGAGATTTCATGGATTTTATCGGCTTGCGATGCGAGTATGGTCAAATCTGCAACCTCACTAATGGCTTAAGACTGCCCTTATATTTTCAGGTAACTGTTCAAGAAACAAGGTACGTAAAATAGAATCATTGCATTGTCCGCCTGCTAAGTTCTTGAGCCGTTGCAGAAAGTGAGATGGCTTGTCGTCCCCGATCTCGTGTCCGCACAAAAGTTTTCGAAGCTTGGATTCAGCGGTTTCATCGAATGAACGTATGATTCGATCTTTAATAGCTTGATATTTCTCGGTAGGCGGAGGATTTGCGATTAAATCAGAGACAAAAGGTAACGTTGCATTAACCAAGTTAAGTACAACGTACCTGAACTTTGCGTCGTCGTTTGTGATTTTGGAGAGTATAAACGCAGCTTCGACCTGTGCGAACCACAAGACAGGATTTTCTTTCCAGAATGACGGGAGTTTAGCTAATGTAGCTGCCCCGAT
>NW_012048624.1:0-314 GCF_000956235.1 Wasmannia auropunctata
GTTGTAAAAGGCAACCTGCCTTCTACCGGTTGCTACGTCGAGGATGACGCGCAGCGGCGCCTCCTCCCGCGGGCTTTGTGGCACCTCGCGCGGGCTCCGCGGCGCCTCCACCTGCGAGCTCGCATCCTCGCGCGGACCCTCCACATGTGGGCTCCGCGACGCCTCCTCGCGCTGCGGGCCCTCCTCCTCCCTCGGAGGCGTCCTAGCCCTTGCGAGGGCCCGCAAAAATTGGTCGCCATGCTCGGAGGCAGCCAATCGCCTCCCCACACGCAACCAATACCTGCGACTGCATGTGTCGCAGGTACTGGGCGCAA
>NW_012048625.1:0-376 GCF_000956235.1 Wasmannia auropunctata
AGAATACATCGAATTAAGTAAAAACAATGTGACGATTATGAGGAAGGCGATGAAATAGAAACTTATTTCAAATTGACTACGCATGGAATGACACTTTTTACATCAGAAGCTGATTGTTGTTTTCAGTCCAAAAATGGCGAAATAGTTATTCTCTCAAAAATTACTCGTCCTTTTCGTGGCACACAAATTTTTTTACACGGATATAGATTTAAAAACATTTGTGATTTCTTTACATTTCCTATCGATTCCACAGATATGGGAGTAGCTATTATAGGCGGGTTCTGCCCCGGGAGTTCCGAGGGGGGGTGAGAGGCAGGGGGGTCCGCGGGGGTCCGCGGGGAGGGGGTCCGCGGGGAAGCCGCGGGGAGGGGAAGCC
>NW_012048626.1:0-396 GCF_000956235.1 Wasmannia auropunctata
TATTTTACTCTTATGGCTCCTGCACACTAGATACGGAAACGCTAACCGCGCGGCAAATAAGAATTAAGACTGCACATACGACACGCGGTAGTCAATGGACATGATATATCATCTTTCTTTAGATGTCAGGTGTATTGGTTACCGCGTCGTATTTTGCAAGTGTTTGCGTGTCCAGTGTGTCATTAAAATAAACTGTAATAAAAACATAATAATAAATCATAAGAAATCAAAATCATAAATAGAAGAACACTTTGATATAATTAGAAATACTGATTGTGAAATATAAATAAAATATGCGATAGTACTTTACAAAGATTTTGCCTCAGAAGAAAAATCTACCCTGATTTTGACATAATCAAAGCAAATTATTTTTTATTGGATATAATTTACACATGA
>NW_012048627.1:0-456 GCF_000956235.1 Wasmannia auropunctata
TTTAATTTACGATATAATATAGATAGCCTAATTCTTATAATTATTATTTTATATACGTATATATATATATGTATATAATCATATATTTTTCAGTAAGAGTTCTCTGTTTATAATATATCGTGTTATAGTATGTGTTAATTAATTTATAGACATGTGAGCAATGTAACAAGGAAAACTATATATTATACAGTGCAAAATTATGTTACACCGCGTCGCATTTTGCCGCGCGGCAAGCATTTCCGCTACCGCGTCCAGTGTGCAGCCGAAGCGCGCCATATTCTTGTTGTAAAAAGTTGATGGGCCAAATTGTGGACATTATTCGAGATGGATATCGCAAAACCAGTAAGTATTATTAATGAATATACGAGTAATTTTGTTTATATTGTGAGCATAAGGATAAGTGATGCATCATGCATATCATGTAACGAAATATACTTTACATAACCTAACCTAACC
>NW_012048628.1:0-517 GCF_000956235.1 Wasmannia auropunctata
CATAGCTACAACTTCAAATTATAGAGGCAACGACAATAGAAGTTTGATTTATAGATTGAGGTGAACTTCGATTTGTACAGGTCTGGCTACTTTAAATTCGAGTTGCAGAGATAAAACAATACATCTAAATATCTGACAAATAATTCGAGTTAAGGCAAGTTTTATTTCGATTTCCTAGTGGTTTTCCGTAGCGGAACGGAAGGGAATAAACAAAATTTTTGTCTTAGGATAAGGTTTTCTAGTTATAGAGGTTCGAGTTATCAAGGTTCGATTATAATAGATTTTCGATTCCAATCTTAATCTTTAGAATACGTTCACGGAAAAAATTGCTATGGATGTTACAACAATATTCTCTATACTTTTGGAAAAGAAATGCATGTAAATTTAAGTTATATTGATGTTTCATGGCATACATCTGTTGAGATATGCTCATTAGAACGGTTCTCACAATCATATTGCTTAGGATAAATAATATTCGGTTAGAATATCTTTATATATATATATATATATATATATA
>NW_012048629.1:0-358 GCF_000956235.1 Wasmannia auropunctata
TCTTGGCGGCGCCTGACTTGGCCATGTTCTCATAAGACCGCGAGAGGCGGCCGTACAGCTCGGTCTGCGCTGACAGAAGATCATCGGCTCGACTCATCGTGCGCCCTTTCGTTGCAGGAAAGCTTGAGGCGGATCTTGTTCACTCTACAGAAGCACTTCACGCACGCCCGACAAGGAGTACCGGATCCCGGATCCGGCTCGAAGGACCAGCGAATGTTCGCGAGCGGACTTACCGCGGGGAGCGCAAAGTGTGAAGCGTCGTGAGCGCGAGTTCGAAGAAGAAAACGAAAGATGTAACGTTTATGACTAACACGTTTATTAAGCAATAAAGTATAACTATTTACAACACTGAGTATAA
>NW_012048631.1:0-439 GCF_000956235.1 Wasmannia auropunctata
AAATCCGGAGTTTCTTAGGGTTAGTTAATTTTTTGTGAGGCATTTATACCAAACTTATCGACAATAAGCGAACCTCTGAGACAGTTAAGGTAGTACACTCACAAATTCAAAATATTGAGAATTTCTTGAAATTGAAACTATATGTTGTACTAGAAGTCGTTGACACGCTTGTGCAATTAGAATGAGATTGACCATCTCAATACTGAGATATAAGCAATTAAAAATTGCATTTTTTATACGTGTTGCCCATACAAAGTCGATAAAAATGTCGCGTTATTTTTGTAGGGTCTAAACTAATATTGAGATTTTAATAAAAAACGAGTATGTGATGAAGGGATATGAAACGGATATTATGAAAAAAATTCATTATTTTCTACCATTTAGTTTGGAAAATAGAGCCTTTTAAAAAATATAATTTTCGATTTTGATTGACATGGAA
>NW_012048632.1:0-363 GCF_000956235.1 Wasmannia auropunctata
CTCCGGCGATAAAATAGCACGGCGCGACACCCGGCCAACTGTGCCGCCTGTCGGCGTCACGTGACAGGTGCGCGGTGCGCGCGCGGCCGCGGACTTCGCTGCCTATCGGCAGGCGCTTTGAATTTATGACGCTTTGCATTTGTGGCGCTTTGAGCCGCCATAATGGTTAATAAAGCAAGAAGGCAGTGTGGCAAAAGTAAGAAAAACCAAACACCAAGCTCCGACAGAGGGCCCGTCAGATAGCGTCTCTATGTGAAAACACCACAATCAATATAGTGATTACGGCGAGGAACATTTATTTCCAACAATGACATTCAATTGGGGACGTCTTGGCAATACTAATTAATCTTGTATACAAATCAG
>NW_012048633.1:0-1691 GCF_000956235.1 Wasmannia auropunctata
TGAAATATATTCTTTTATATTACAATATATCTCTATTAAAAATATATATGTAAATATAAACTGCAGCCAATAGAAGGTAATAGAAATAAATTAATTCTATAAATTTTTCTTTGTTTAGCCGTACACTTAGCCTGTCACTTAAAATAATTTTTAAAAGAATAGAAATGTGCAACGCAATAACACCACATGTACCAATTCACATATGAATTTGCATGCTTGTTTTTGGATTGTACTTAGATAGTACAGTGTTATCGTGGCATTCGAAATTATATTTACTTATATATTATTATACATACTCATACATACTTATACAAATGGTCAACGATACCGTTTGCGTCACTAAAATATTGCGCAATATAATACGACTTTAGCTATATGCAAAGTGAGACACTTATATAACTTGACGACCTCGAAAAACTTGTAAATTGTGTTGTACACGAAATTTTTGTAAACAAAAGTTGCATAACTTAGAGGGGGTCATTACATAGTATATAAATTCTTTTTTTATAAGTGGTGGCATTTAAAAAATTTCGAGGTAAAAAATTTCGTTTTTTTTTTTAAATAGAATTATATGATTTTTTTACATATTGTGTTACGCTTGCGGTCACTATTGCACTCGCGCCTGCGGCAAAGACGGTGACACTCGCGAGCTCGCGCGAAAAAGAACACACTCGTTTACAAAAGAACTGCAACGGTTTATTGAACTCTTAATACACCAAAGCGTATATGTCAAACTCGCGTCAATCTCAGAGTCCCGCCAAACAACACGTTGCTAAGGGAGCAACTCTCTCTTGTCCGCTTCCGCGGACGATTTCAGTCGGCGCAACTCAAGCTCGGCCGACACCACGAAGCACGGACGTAACACTATCCCCCTTCTTCCAGATTGTCGTCCCGACAATCCTATACCGAAGGGTTATGGAAAGTTCTTCCAGACGGACGTTCTCCTTCCCGAACTCTTCCAAGGTGGCGTTCTCCTGAGTCTGGCCCCGAAGTGCATCTTCCAGCGGATGACCAAGATGCCGGCGGCCATCTCACGTGCACCCTCCAGGAAGCGGAGAGTCTGTCGAGACTAGGACGCTGCTTCCTGTCCGCCCTCTTGCTTCTATCCCGTCGTTTTGATCTTGAGACTTGGGTTCTTCTCTCTTGTTTCTTTGAACAAGGGGTGGAATTAACTTTCCATGGTACCACACGTGCGTCAGCACTCCCCTTGTCCCTAGACGGAAAGGACAATTTTGCTGAATCCAGATCTGAAAATAATTTTTGTTCAATAATCAAAATAATTTTATGCGAAAGTCAAAATGATTGCTAAAACATCAAAACGTTTTATAGCAATGCTTATTAATTTTAACATTACAACAAATTATTTTCATGATTTAACAAAAAATTATTTTCAGATCTGTTTTTAGCAAAATTTTCAGATCTTTCAACAAAATCGTTCTTTCCGTGTACCTCGGCATTTGCCCTGATCCGTCCCGCGGGAAAACCACGGATCAAAAACCGCGGGCAAGGTAGCCTTCTTAAAGTAAATTTTCTCTCTTTAACAAAGTTTCTTCCTTAAAATTCCTTCTCCTTGCTGGGCTCGGAATACTCTAGAACGAAAAACAATAAAAACTAGAATCTTTTCTTAGAATAATTTCTTAAATCCCTTCCGCGTAATCTAAACTCTGTATGTTCTGCACACAATCCAAAAT
>NW_012048634.1:0-757 GCF_000956235.1 Wasmannia auropunctata
TTAAATTACTTGAAAAATTGCTGTACAGTTTCTGCAAAAATTAACATAAGTGAACGTTACAAAGTTCTACCAAGTTAATCAAATTTTTTGAATATGAATTTTCCGAATAACTCATTTCTTCTCTATATATGTACCGATTACTACAGTTTAATATTAGACTAATATTCTAATAAAATAAAATACGCAATTCACTAAATGGCCAAATAATGTATGTAAAAATTCATACGGAATTTATTATGCACAAAGATTTACAAAAAGTTTTTATATTTCTAGCAATTATTTCGTATCAAACGTGATTGTTCAAAGGCAATTCAGATTAAAAATAAAAATGCCGTGAGTAGCACCTGCTACCTTCCATATATCGTCAATTCCGTGCCCATACCAAGCGTGAAGCCGCGACCATAGAAGACGCTCTCAAATTTACTTGTGTGTATTCACTTACGTGATCTAGTTCAAATTAAAATTGTGAAATATATTCTTTTATATTACAATATATCTCTATTAAAAATATATATGTAAATATAAACTGCAGCCAATAGAAGGTAATAGAAATAAATTAATTCTATAAATTTTTCTTTGTTTAGCCGTACACTTAGCCTATCACTTAAAATAATTTTTAAAAGAATAGAAATGTGCAACGCAATAACACCACATGTACCAATTCACATATGAATTTGCATGCTTGTTTTTGGATTGTACTTAGATAGTACAGTGTTATCGTGGCATTCGAAATTATATTTACTTATATATTATTATA
>NW_012048635.1:0-501 GCF_000956235.1 Wasmannia auropunctata
TGCAATTAAATCTGCACTTGAAATTGAATTGTCAAAATTGGACAAAGGCAATCTTACGCTGGATAATTATTGTATTATATCAGACTGTCAGGCTGTGATAAAGGCTGATGTGCATTTAAATATTTTAAGTGTATATGTAAATAAGTACCCAGATAACCAAGCGTGATTCGTCATATCGAGCAAACTAATGCATTGCTTGAGTTGTTGCATATTTGCCATACATTTGTTGACATTGAAAAACATTACATTACGAATACAGCAACATAACTGCTTATACGTGTAATCAGTTGATGAAATTTCAAGAGCAAACGATGAGCAATAGTGGTACATTATGTTGTCGGCAACATGACAGCAACATGTTTGCAATAAAAAATTACAAGTTTTACCTTGAGCATGATGAAAACATGTCGTTAACAAAACATATGTTATGCTTTCCATTCGTTGTTGTGTATATGTCTTCAAGTTATGAAGTTTTTTAAATTGTAGTTTGTTGTTAACAAA
>NW_012048636.1:0-499 GCF_000956235.1 Wasmannia auropunctata
CGAGCATCATCAACTTATTTAAACAATTGATCGGAAATTGCTATAATCAATGCAGCTTTGGAAATCGCGCTCCAACGCAGCATAATACTACTCCGACTGCGAACCAAGCACCACTCGATGCGGAAGTTCTAAGACGATTAGTTTCTATTAAATAAAATTTAAATATACCTTAAATTTTTTTATAAGGAGGGAGGTGTGACCATTGTCCCTTCACTTGATAATAAAATGGGTGTTTCCGTTCTTTTAGGATAAGCATTAGAAGTATTTCCTTTATGCGATAGCGATATCTATGGGCGTTTTAAGATATTTTAAGATAATATGTTTTTCAAAACTAAAGGGAAGACCAAAGTCCCTTTCAGATATGATAATGCGATGATACGCCCTAAAAATTTTGAGTATAAATAGAGGACCCTCCGACTGCAGCGGCAGTTCGTCGAGTCAATTATAAACCTATACGATCTGTTAACACGCGAGTACTAAGCATTGTGAAAATTACTGT
>NW_012048637.1:0-649 GCF_000956235.1 Wasmannia auropunctata
AAATCCAGAATACATTATGGTTACAGCTTCACTCTAACCAAGATTGGATCGGAATTGCTCCAAGAGAAGAGTCTTTGCATATACTTTGTTCAGACAAAATACCTCGTAATGTACGAGTTTATAAAAATTTTATACTCCACTTAGAACCAGATTGTACAGCAATTTCCGATACAGCAACATTAAGACCCGAAAATCTACTTAAAGACAGAATCAAAATTCATAAGACTATTCGTCTAATTGATCAAAAATCAATTAATGAAACATTCACGAAACACCAATTAACAGATATTCCTGTAGATTTGATAAAGGAAACTCATATTGATCCAGAGCAATTGCAGACACTTGGTAAAACATTAGACGAATTAGATGACATAGCAGAAAAAATATCGGAGCACAAGAGAACTATTACGTGGAAAGAAAGATTTATGTATTATCTTCAATTGGCAGGATATATAGCCCTCGGCTCTGTCTTGTTCGTATTTTTGTATAAAATCGGATTATTCTCGAGCATCATCAACTTATTTAAACAATTGATCGGAAATTGCTATAATCAATGCAGCTTTGGAAATCGCGCTCCAACGCAGCATAATACTACTCCGACTGCGAACCAAGCACCACTCGATGCGGAAGTTCTAAGACGATTAGTTTC
>NW_012048638.1:0-382 GCF_000956235.1 Wasmannia auropunctata
CAGATTACAAAATGGGCATAAAAGACAACTGTTTGACAGAAATCCTTACAAAACGTGATACCGAAAAGTGTACAACAAAGTACATGCAAATCCAGAATACATTATGGTTACAGCTTCACTTTAACCAAGATTGGATCGGAATTGCTCCAAGAGAGGAGTCTTTGCATATACTTTGTTCAGACAAAATACCTCGTAATGTACGAGTTTATCAAAATTTTATACTCCACCTAGAACCAGATTGTACAGCAATTTCCAATACAGCAACATTAAGACCCGAAAATCTACTTAAAGACAGAATCAAAATTCATAATACTATTCGTCTAATTGATCAAAAATCAATTAATGAAACATTCACGAAACACCAATTAACAGATATTTCTGT
>NW_012048639.1:0-513 GCF_000956235.1 Wasmannia auropunctata
ATATATATATATATATACAATGTGATGATACGTCCAAATTTAAGAAGAATGAAGAAATATGTATAAATGTTAAAATGCACTTTGAAAACATTGCGTAATACTTCATAATAAAAATGGGTTATATCAAATGCCGGCTATTGTAAATTGATATAGTAGTGGCCATTGCATAACGGTAGGTTAAACAAATAAACCTATCAAGTGATCATTAGATTTCGCCCATTTAATATAGCAACGATATTAATGAGGGTTCATTATATTTACAAGGGTCATTATATGGGTTACCTCCTCTTCTATTGTTTTCGTTCATGAATACAAGATATGATGAATTTGCGGGTTATAAAATGCATATATGTTACGTTAATTATCAACTCAAAATTTCGTATTTTTTGCTTTGCGACAGAGTAAGTTTCGATGTCACGAATAACTGGGGATATCGCACCGAGAATGGCTCCTGGAACGGAATGATCGGTATGTTGGAGCGGCGCGAGATTGATATCGGTGGTACCGCCATAT
>NW_012048640.1:0-712 GCF_000956235.1 Wasmannia auropunctata
GAGATTTTTGACATCTCTAATTGCAAATGTATACGCTGTCTTAAAATGTGCGAATACTAAACTGCGCTCTGAGATATGTCAAGGTATGAGTATATGGTTTTATTTTATTGCAACAACGATAACAATAATCGTTATATCATCTGGTGTATTTTGCGAATGACCGCACGACTCTAATGAAAGAAAATACAGTTATGACCTTGAAGTTGGAATTATATAAAAGTGCTTGCAATTATATGATTCTTGAAAATTTTCTGTGCTAATCCAATATATATGTATGTCTTTCATATAAATTACTATAAAACATTTAATCTAATTATAAACGAAAAGAATTTGAATGTACGAGTAGCAAGATGAACTCCACAATTAGAGGAATTTAGTTATATGATTGTTCCCCGAGAAAACAATGACACATGTAAATTATCTAAAATCGTTAGAAATCCCGTGTATATGTTGAATGAATATGAAAACAATATAATAGTGCAAATTTAAAAAGCTCAATATAATAGTGAGAAATAACAAAGCTAGGCGAGACAATTAAAGGTTATTGACGGTTAGGTTTTATAAGGGCAGAACTTTTATTTAAGATTATTAACAACAAAAACGTAATATTAATGCATGCACTCGCGAATTATTAATTAGAGACATGATACACTTGTAAAAAGGACGCCGAAAATATCTGAGGACGTTAAGAATATATTAATGCTTATTTACA
>NW_012048641.1:0-534 GCF_000956235.1 Wasmannia auropunctata
CGTCCGAAGAAGACAACCTTACAGAAAAGTCACCGAGTAGGAAGAAAGCCAAAACGGTGGATTTATTTGAAGAGAGGATAGAGAAAAAGAAGCAGCGTGCTATTATGTATGAGAAGTATCTTCAGAGAGGCGGCGCCAGAAATCCCGGTTCAAAAGCGATCCCCACAGTAAGAGACTTTAGATATGACAATAACATTATATTTCTGAATGAAGTCGAGACTGTTCTTTGATCAAGATTAGGAAAGATTTTCAATTAATATTCCATAGCTCAGATTTTCAATTAATCTTTTCTATCTCAGGGTGCCGAAAATTGTTTGGCCGGAGTGAGTTTCGTGATTACTGGTGTTTTGGATTCCTTGGAAAGAGAGGAAGCTGATGAATTCACACGGAAGTACGGTGGCCGTACCGTAAACACGGTATCGAACAAAGTGAATTATATTATAGGAGAAGATAAAGCTGGCCCATCCAAATTGGCAAAGGTACGTTTTTCACATGATTTTAAAGGTCCATTTACATAAGTCGCAAACGCGGACG
>NW_012048642.1:0-569 GCF_000956235.1 Wasmannia auropunctata
CGGCCGTCCCCCGCCGACGACCCTTTCCCCCCGCTGTCCCCCTCTGCCATCCGCCTCTTCACGACCCTCCAGGCTGTGACTACCTCCTCCCCCTCCACCCCATCAGCCCGTTTCCTCATCCCTCTTACCTACCCTACGATGCCTCCGCCGCCACCCGACGACGGACCCGAACCCTTGGCGCCCCTTTGCTCTTAGCCGCGGATGCGAAAGCCGCGCAGCGGTGTATATGGAGGGATGCGAAGGAGGTTGTACCAAGCAAGCTTCTCTCCAACGAGCCACAGGCAAGTTGCCGTAACTCGCGCTCTGGTAAATTTCCACGGAGACCCTGCTGTTCCTCGATATACCTGGACCTCTCTCCTTATCTCTCTCTCTCTTTCTCTCTCTCTCTCTCTCTCTCTCTCTCTCTGCTCTTTCTTTTCTTCTTCTTCCTCCTTTCTTCTCTTTCTATCTATCGTCGCCATCCTCGTTTTCCGTATATCGCGCAAATACATATATTTTCCGACCCGAGCAATATTCAGTTACATTTTGGTGTGTAACTCCTTGAATGTTCCAAGTTTTTTAAGATATAA
>NW_012048643.1:0-805 GCF_000956235.1 Wasmannia auropunctata
AATGATTTGCGCTAAACTTTATACTTGAACGGTGTTCAATTTGGTGCTCCGGATGTCCATTGAATAAAAAGCTCATCGAAACTTAAGAACCTTTCTATGGGCGCAGTTACAAAATCGCTACAATTTTTCTCAACGAGCTTAAAATCGCGCGCGCGGCCGCTATACGCGCGAGGGAGCGTAAACTTTATCCCCGACGCGGAGAACTGATTTACGGAAGTATAAACTCGCCCGTAAGTGCGGAAACTTTCTTCGTGGAAGTTATCGGGAGCAATCGTCGGCGATCGAGTTGGAAGCAGATGCCACATGTAATTTCGTTAGTGACCGATTTCTCGCGGTGTTGCCGCGCTCGGTTCATTGTAAATGGAATGGAGCCTTTTAGCGGGCGATAAATTAAGAAATTTAATCACTTTTAACCATCTCGCGGCGCACGTTATTACTTCACGTAACATCTCTATTTTACTCTATCGTTTATTGGCCACGTGTCGCACGTCGCGAAGTGAATCGCTGACGCGGCGCGATCGAGAGGATCCGCAACGTGCGTTCCACATTCGCTCGCGTTTCAGCCCTATGTGCTCGGCCGCACGATTAATAATTCTCGCTTTTCATTTCCGCGCGTACGACTATATTGGCGCTGCGGGAGAGAGAGAGAGAGAGAGAGAGAGAGAGAGAGAGAGAGAGAGAGAGAGAGCGCTGCCTTTTACAGTTTCTCGATTTGAATAGAAAATATCGTGCGCGTAGTCATATAATGATTTTGTATAATAAATTCCCGCTCGTTATCTACCGCTGGGAAATCTCATGAGTAACG
>NW_012048644.1:0-820 GCF_000956235.1 Wasmannia auropunctata
TCATGAAAAATTTCTGAGTATATAATATACGTCGTACTTTTCAATTTTGTGTCAATCCAGTTTCTTTGTTGCTCCATTTTACTGTAAACACCAGGATTCGGGGATATATATTGCCAATTAACT
The DNA here is from genome assembly GCF_000956235.1 of Wasmannia auropunctata. NCBI lineage: Eukaryota > Metazoa > Arthropoda > Insecta > Hymenoptera > Formicidae > Wasmannia > Wasmannia auropunctata. The sequence goes on from NW_012048644.1 coordinate 124, forward strand.
CATTTAGGTTTTGAACGAGATTAAGAAGCGCGTAAATATCATGCTCAGTCGGCGTTACGGTATAGCACGATTAAATACTCGTTGCTTTCGAGGTACGATGAAATTAATCCGTTACAGTGGATTTATGTCTCGGCGGCTCGTATACCGCTTCGCGGATGTCTTCATCTAAATCATCGTCCGAAAAGTCTCATTGGCGTTCTACGAGTTACAAGTTAGCTAATTAATTAATTAAATTCCTAATTGGTATAAAGCATTCCTACGTGGTTGGCGTTAATTGCGATTTAATGGAATATTACGTCCACTCCTGGCGCGGCGCGAAGTGCCCCTAACTTTTTGTACCTTTGCGTTTTGCCTCGTAAAAAAAGTTTCAAGTGGCGTCTCTCGTAATAAGACGAAGGAACGAAGGAAATAAAAGATGAGGAAGAGGGAAAAATTTATTCGACGTCGCCGAGTTAATTAATATTGTCGTACCAAAATTTACTCTTGGTATAAAGTTTGATTTTCAAATATTCTCGCCGCACGCGGGAACCTCATGCAATTTCTACACTTAACTAGTTTCATATTCTTTTTTATTCTCCGATTAAATTGGCTCTCTCTCTCTCTCTCTCTCTCTCTCGGCCGTGGTATCGCAAAATGCAGGTGGGATATATGTCGTTCGGGAAGACTTTTATGAGCTGCGTATATATATATATATATA
>NW_012048645.1:0-723 GCF_000956235.1 Wasmannia auropunctata
AAATGGTACGGATGCATACGTTCATCTCGCAAAACACGATGAACTGTGAAACGCGACGCATTTATTTGATGCGATATGTTAGCAAGAATGCTTATGCCCGTATCTTTCCGTAGACACGTAAAACAAATAGTAATCTTTTTTTATTGATCTTTATTTGTTTAAAAGATCGCCATTTGCTTTACGTGTCTACGGAAAGAAATCCATCACGATGAATTACACAAGTAGAGAGTATTGCGACATGTTACTAATTTTGGGCCAGTGTAATAATCAAGCTAGAGTTGTTGCAAGACGGTATGCAGAAAATTATCCTCATAGACGTCATCTGAACAAAAACGTAATTAGACGAGCAGAGATTCGATTGCGAGAAACGGATAGCACGATTATCCATCGGCAAGATGCTGGACGTGGCCGAAACGTACGTATTATTAATGTAGAGGAAGAAATCGCAGAGATGATTGAAGAAAATCCGGGCATAAGCATTCATGTCGCATCAAATTAATGTGTCGCGTTCTACAGTTCATCGTGTTTTACGAGATGAACGTATGCATCCGTACCATTTACATTGGTACAACATCTGAGGGAAGGAGGATGCAGAACATCGTGTCGAATTTTGTCGCTGGTTGTTGCATCAACGTAATAGAGATAATAGATTTTGTTCTCGAATATTATTTAACAACATTTTTAGAACATTTGAACAATAATCTTGAAGCAAAATTATTGACG
>NW_012048646.1:0-920 GCF_000956235.1 Wasmannia auropunctata
AATATCTACTAATAAAAGTACTGCAAAATTGATCTACCTTTACAGAGAAGCGTAAAATATTAATTACTGTAAAAAAGAGAGAGAGAGAGAGAGAGAGAGAGAGAGAGAGAGAGAGAGAGAGAGAGATGTATATATACATGTATATTTGCCTCATTACGGTCTTCGGAAGTTATAACGACAAAAGTTGTTCGCTCCTCCTTTGAATATTCCCGAGTATCATCACGTGGACTGGCACAAGCCATTCGAGTCAGGCCGCAATTCTCACGTTAATATTCGCGCGACAAATAATATCGAGATGTCGAGAGAATTTCAAGGCCACGCGCACAAACTCGGCTATGCGTTTGGGCGTACGAAATACGTGTCCAAACGGAGATGGGGTCATCTCCGTTGTGATGCTAAACGCTTAAATATGATCTTTGAAATTTCACGGACGCCGTCGATCGACATCGAGTGCGACGTTATTAGTGGCGACGATTATTTTTCGTCGCTGCAGGGTAAGGTTTTAATTAGGCCTCGGTCTAATTCCCCGCGTCGATAACGGGAGGCGAGCCCGTTCATTAGTAGAGAGAAAGAGCGAGAAAGGCGTAGAGTGTGGCGTACGACGATACGAGGTTCGCGGCTCTGCAGCAGACGCATATTCAGCCGTTCCTGAAATATCGCGAACATCCTCCACCGGAACTCGCGGCGAGAACCGGCGTGAAGGGACGGGTGAGATTCTCACGCGAGACGGAATCGTGTGTGCGGGAGATTCTTGATCTTTCACGTAGCGCTCCGTCGGTCTTAAACCCGATCTAGTCTCTCGTCTCTATATCTAACGTGATCGGAGCGAAGCGATACTTGGTAAAGGACTGATTCGGAGTGGAATTTTTTTTTTATTCGTCCTCATCTGTGTGTTTTTGCAGTGAAATTTTGCCGCTAAA
>NW_012048647.1:0-349 GCF_000956235.1 Wasmannia auropunctata
GATGTGTATAAGAGACATTATTTACCCAACTAAAAATTGTCATTATTTGCCCCAGGAGCTACTTTTTCCTTTAAAATTTTACTGAGAGAAATAAAATTAATATACAAGCATATAAATTATATCAAAATAGAGAAAAAAAATATGACATAGAAGTGGTTAAATCTCATTCAACGATTCAGCAATTAAGAAAATATAACTTCAAATATAAAAAAGATCCAGGTTTTACCTGATTTCACGAATGCAAAATTTTAAACTTCTCCGCTAGCTATATTTGGCTTTTGATTTTTACTGCTTTTTCAGAAGATGGTTAGATGCTTGAGAACTGTCTTTCTATTAACGAGTAATGGTA
>NW_012048648.1:0-490 GCF_000956235.1 Wasmannia auropunctata
AATGAGAACTGCATTGCACGCAGCCTCGTAAAAAACGTATAACCTTCTTTTCTCAACTACTGTCGTAGAACAACTGACTTAAATTACAAGAGAGAGGCCCTCCTTGAGGGCCCGCGCGACATCTGGCGCATTCCTAGTGTGACATAATTGAGCCTTTCCATGAATTCATTTATAGCGAATTGCATCCTGGTCTTAACAAAATTAAAAAGTTTTTATTTAAAAAATTAAAAAAATATATGATTTTATTATACACTGCTCAAAAAAATTATGGCATGGAAAAATTTTGAGCAAAACTTGGTCAACTTTGGTTGATGGTAACTCCGCAAAAAATCATCGTAAAATGATAAACTTTTTTTCAAATGAAAGCGTGAAATCTCTACTTTAAGATACTGTGAGTCGATTTTAAATTTAATACCCCTATTGCTGTAAACTCTTAAATCTGAGAGCATGTTTGCCACACTGAAAATTGCAAAGTTTGACCGAGTGCACG
>NW_012048649.1:0-875 GCF_000956235.1 Wasmannia auropunctata
CGTGTGCTCTTCCGATCTTCAGCCTTTTTCGGAAAAGATATAAAAGCTGATTTACATTTTTGCAAATTGTTCATATCCTTAAGATCTTTGAGTGTTACTATCCATTCAGTCACCTTTCTTACTGTCTGGCGTATAGTTTAAAAAAAAAATGTTCTAAATCGATGCGTTTGAACCAAAGTAATAAACGCAACAAAATAGGCCGGGTAAATTTTAGTGTGGTAGATTTGAATGGCAAATATGGTGTGGTAGTCTAGGCCGGTTAATAATAATATTATTTTTGGGATATTTTGTTTAATAAAAAATTGAGTAAACTGTTCAAAAAAGGGAGAAGAGAGCTGTTGAACAAAAAATGTTTTTTTTTTTTAAATTGAATTAAGCTAGAAAGAAAGTAAGGTTTTATAATTGTTTGGTGCCCGCAAGAAAAGTCGCGTTATCTTCGATACAATCTCAGCAAGAGTATTAAACGATCGATACTTCCTATCGTGCAGCTCTCTAATATGCAAGACGTTGGAATGATGCATGTAAAAGAAACGCGACATCGCGATGAGATTAAGACTGATTCTAGACTCGCTCGACTAACAAGAAAGCTATTACAGCAACATCAATTTCTGCGGGATGTCCATTCATGCGAGACAATATCGCGGCGGCGGAAACGTTGTTTAAATATCGGGACATGCCGGCGTAGCATGGATTATTGAAGTTTCCACAGAACCTTTTTTCTTTTATCGAGACCGAGAGAGGAAAAAAGAGGAGTTTTCTTGCGATATCACGCTTGCGGGCGTAGCTCTCGCGAACGACTTTTTGAACAAGACCTCCTGACCCGTTTAAAAGTTTCGTGGCTTCTCCCTCTTTCTTCTCGCTTCCTCTCTCTTTCT
>NW_012048650.1:0-419 GCF_000956235.1 Wasmannia auropunctata
AAAAATCTAAGCAGTTACATAGTTATTTGTACAAAATAATAACTATTCTCTTAAGTATCGACGTCTAATGCAACGTACGTTTACTGGAAAGCCTCTGGACAAACGTCATTGACCGAGTAATTCTTCACAAAAGTTGTAACCGTGTTTCTTATATTCCAGTCCGCGTCCTGAAGATACTTGTAGCAATACCGAATGTTTATTGTGGCGAGCTCGCGTAAAAATCTAAGCAGTTACATAGTTATTTGTACAAAATAATAACTTCTCTTAAGTATCGACGTCTAATGCAACGTACGTTTACTGGAAAGCCTCTGGACAAACGTCATTGACCGAGTAATTCTTCATAAAAGTGGTAATCGCGTTTCTTATATTCCAGTCCGCGTCCTGAAGATACTTGTAGCAATACCGAATGTTTATTGTGG
>NW_012048651.1:0-319 GCF_000956235.1 Wasmannia auropunctata
GTTTCTTATATTCCAGTCCGCGTCCTGAAGATACTTGTAGCAATACCGAATGTTTATTGTGGCGAGCTCGCGTAAAATCTAAGCAGTTACATAGTTATTTGTACAAAATAATAACTATTCTCTTAAGTATCGACGTCTAATGCAACGTACGTTTACTGGAAAGCCTCTGGACAAACGTCATTGACCGAGTAATTCTTCATAAAAGTGGTAATCGCGTTTCTTATATTCCAGTCCGCGTCCCGAAGATACTTGTAGCAATACCGAATGTTTATTGTGGCGAGCTCGCGTAAAAATCTAAGCAGTTACATAGTTATTTGTA
>NW_012048652.1:0-515 GCF_000956235.1 Wasmannia auropunctata
CAACGTACGTTTACTGAAAGGCCTCTGGACAAACGTCATTGACCGAGTAATTCTTCATAAAAGTGGTAATCGCGTCTCTTACATTCCAGTCCGCGTCCTGAAGATACTTGTAGCAATACCGAATGTTCATCGTGGCGAGCTCGCGTAAAAATCTAAGCTGTTACATAGTTATTTGTACAAAATAATAACTATTCTCTTAAGTATCGACGTCTAATGCAACGTACGTTTACTGGAAAGCCTCTGGACAAACGTCATTGACCGAGTAATTCTTCATAAAAGTGGTAATCACGTTTCTTATATTCCAGTCCGCGTCCCGAAGATACTTGTAGCAATACCGAATGTTTATCGTGGTGAGCTCGAGTAAAAATCTAAGCAGTTACATAGTTATTTGTACAAAATAATAACTATTCTCTTAAGCATCGACGTCTAATGCAACGTACGTTTACTGGAAAGCCTCTGGACAAACGTCATTGACCGAGTAATTCTTCATAAAAGTGGTAATCGCGTTTCTTATA
>NW_012048653.1:0-470 GCF_000956235.1 Wasmannia auropunctata
TCTTAAATTCCAGAAAATTCACTTCTTCCCACCTAAGTATTTACTTATATATACTGTATATGTAAAAACAGCATATACGTATATACGTTTATATTATTTACTTACAATATTATATATATATATATATATATAAAATTTATATATAATGTTTTATATACATTAAATATAAATTTTATATATATATATAATATTGTAAGTAAATAATATAAACGTATATACGTATATGCTGTTTTTACATATACAGTATATATAAGTAAATACTTAGGTGGGGAAGAAGTGAATTTTTTGGAATTTAAGAAATTTATTTTTTAATACTGTTTTTAATTTGCATTTCTCTTAAAAAAAAATTATTTATTAGAACTGCCTAACAATGAGACGATCATCGTCTCTTGGAAGAATTGCTTTCCTTTCTTGCTCAAGCATAAATATTAATTATATATACGTTATATTCAAATCCTTCTGTTGGCAAA
>NW_012048654.1:0-371 GCF_000956235.1 Wasmannia auropunctata
TATCCCCTGTGTGCCTTGTCGACTCAGTTACATTATACGAAGTTATACGATATCTGTGCATTCCTCCGCGATTTTCGACCATGCTCGAGACTTCGTTTCATTTATTCTACATCGGATCCGGTTCACAAGAGTCTGGTTGAGTCGTTCATTAAGTCCGTTGGAAAATGGGCAGTTTACTGCCGTAAAAATTAGATTTATATTTTGGTTCTTTAAATAGTTCTTAAATGAGTTCGAGTTAATACCGCTGTATTGATCAGTAAGTAGTGTCCTTATTTGATGTTTGTCTTGGATTTTCTCTATCAATTTTGTAAAATCTTCGGATGTCTGATTTTTCGATGTTAGTATGAAGGCATATCTAGTGAAGTGGTCTA
>NW_012048654.1:7949-8852 GCF_000956235.1 Wasmannia auropunctata
CGTGTGCTCTTCCGATCTTTACAATTTCATGACATTTGATCAATATTATAATTATATAGTTTATATGTGCAAATTGAAGGTAGAAATTGCAGTACATTATTATAAATGTTTTTGACAGTATTATACACATTACAGTAATATTACAGTAATATTTCACAGTATTATAAATACTGTACTGCAATTTCACTTTTATTCCTCATCCAAAAATAAGCGGGAGATAATGTCCCGCGATATATTACTTACGAATGGTTGTGTGGTGCGACAAGGCTGAGGGGCTTCATCGGATAGTTCCGATATTTCCTCGGCGAATTCATCAATCTACCAATTAAGAGATGATTAGAAATCAATAATTAATCAAGATGTAAAAATTATATGCATAGTAAATACTTACCTCCATATCCTCCTGCATATTTTTATTACCCTAGTGCTTCTTCGTACTCTCCATCATTAACGAAACCATAAACAATGATCGAAAGGAAGATATACGAGCGATCCGTATCGATTGCGATCGAAGCGCAGCTCTATCGATGTACATGGCGCTACCAATCACAGTTGGAATTTTAATCCCATGGGGGGTCGACATATAGAGTGGACCACACGCATCGCATTAGATACGCGTGGCGCTTGTGTAATCTCGTTGTTTTAGGCCAAAATGCCATGTTTACCTAATGACATGCGCAGTCCATTCTATACATCGATGGGATTTATCGCAATCCATATGTCGATGCATTGATGTAGTGGTACAAAAAAAAACACAGATCAGAGATACATTGCTACTTCTTGATTGAAGATATTGCAAGGTGATTCTAAGTGATCTCTAAACAGATCATAACAGAATAGTAGTACCGCAGTATTACATCATTCTGAGAAATCTGTCGTGAGTAATGTATAAGTAATAATTTA
>NW_012048655.1:0-3010 GCF_000956235.1 Wasmannia auropunctata
TTCTTCTCTACCCTCCTTTTTCTGATCCTTTGGCTTCGTAATGGCTTTGAGTTTAAGCTCTTTCAATACAAATGACATCTTTTCTTTTACCGTCTCGTCCGGCTGATAAACCTCGTCTTCGGGTTCCTCGATCAATGCTTCGGTCATCTCCATCTCAGACTGTCTCTCCAGCTCTTCGAGTTTTCTTAATTCGTAACAGTACCATTCGTCTTCGGAATCAATAGAATCTTCCGTGCTTTGTCGCCTTGAGGACACTCTTGAGGTACTCCTGTACGAATGAGTGCTGCGATTGTCCTCATCAGGTTCGCCCGGTCGCCCGGTCCATGGAATTTCTAGAGATTGCTGGTGTCGCGGTAAAAATCGAGTTCCTCCTGTAGTATTGTAACCTCTTATGGATGCGGACGGGCTACCCTCCGACGGCGGAGCTTCTTCTGACAAACTAGTAACCAATTCCGGTAGTTTTGCGCTGCCGAACTTCTCGCTCTTCTCGCTCTTTTCCGACATATCTTCCGGAAACTCGAAACTTGTTTCCAAAGTTTGCGCCGCGCCCTCCTCGCTCGGTTTCTTGTCATTGTTCTCGTCAGTTGTCGACTGCTCGTCGGACACTGTCGAGGATTGTCGTTGGCGATACTTGCCGAGCGCTCGTGATACAGCGAATTCCATACTCGAGCCGCCGATCAAAGTAACCGGAGGCAGTTTCGGCGCCTTCTCGTTGGGTGCCTCATCCGAACTGCCTGTCGATCTCTTAATATCGCCAACAGTTTGGAAGATCGACGATCCACCGGATCCCGAGCCGGTACTCTTTCCCGAAGCTTCTTCTTCGAGCAAAGCCATCTGATCGCCGTTCGTCTCGTACTCGTCTTTAGTCTCGATCTTTCTTTGCTCCTTCTCCTTGACCCATGTATCTTGAAGAGCCTGTTGATGCAATTGCTCCTGAGCCTGTTGAATTTGCTGTTGAAGCACTTGCTGCTGCTGTTGAAGCGCCTGCTGGTGCTGGAGTTGTTGTAGCTGCTGCTGTTGAAGCGCTTGCTGTTGTTGAAGCGCTTGCTGTTGTTGAAGCGCTTGCTGCTGTTGAAGCGCTTGCTGCTGCTGTTGCATATATTCCTTTTGTTGCGCTTGAATCTGTGCTTGCTGCTGCTGCTGCTGTGCCATCATCTGTGGCGGTATCGGAGGCGGCTGCTTCGATGGTCTTTTCGTGCTCGCGGTCTTCACTTTGGCGAAGAAAGGCGGCTCTTGAACGATATCAGACATGACGCTGTCCTCATCTTCCGAGAGGCCGCTTTGCCGGCCACTACTCCATTCTGTCTCAGACTGCTCTGGATCTGACAGAGATTGCGACTGATGACTGCGACGTTTGGCCTTCTGGAGAATGCCGGATACTGTGGAAACCAGCGTATGTTTTTTCTTTTTTCTGGCGGTCTGAGCTCTGCCACGACCTCTGCTTGTCATTTCAGCCAATCTTTGCTGCTGAGCGTCTTGCACGTCTAGATCCTCTCTTCTGACACCACCTGGTAACGATTGACTCCTGTGACGTTTGGTGAGGTGCAAATCGGGCAGCCAATTACTCATGGAGCTCATCGCGTTCTTTAGTGAGGAGCCTCTCCTGACTTTCTTCAGCTTGCTAGTATCGACCTCGTGATCTTTCAGATTCGAGGAGATACTAATGTACCCGGATTGCGAAACTATCACACTCGAGGCATCATAATATTCGGTCTGTTGCGTCTGTTGTTGCTCCATCCTTCCGCTCTCGTGATCCTGCATGTACTGATGCTCCCTTTGCCATTGCCTTTGATAACCGTCTGCGAGTTGTGCACTCTCGGCACTACTCAATCGCTGGCTATACGGCTGATACTGCTGCTGATAGGCTTGCGGATAACTCTGATTTGCGTAAATGTGATGTTGCTGATACGCCGTATGCGCTTGATAGGCCGGCGGCTGCGGATATCTCCGATCCGTGTACGGACTTTGAGCGTAGCTCCCGTCGGAAGTTAAAGATCTGATGCTGGAAGATGTCGAATCGTGAGGTATCTGCTCCTCCATCGAGTTCAACCATGATGTAGTCTCGTTTGTCTCCGTGCGCGGAAGATTAGTCGCGCTGGTCGGATAGTACGAGAGAGCATCCGTGATGTTGCCGGTGGGGAACATCGTACGATACATCGCCGCCTTGTATCCTTCGTGGTTCGTCATACCGTCTGTGAAAGAGCTTCCGCGTATTGGCTTCTTCCCGTGGGCCATCATGGCGCTCGTTGCCTCCGCATACTGAAGAGTGGCATAACTATCTTGATAGTTAGTATACTGATGATCCAGCGAATCGGCAGAGTAGTAAGCCGAGGTGGTAGTCTTGGGCCCGTAGCTGCCAGCACCGCTGGTATAGACGCTCGTAATGGCTTGTTGTCGATTGCTACCGGCCACGGAGTAAATAGCCGGCTGTTCCGATCTGAAAATGTAATCCGCAGTCGTACTGGCGGACGTCGAGTAAGTGTGTTGAAGACGACCGCGTTTCTTGGGACTCTGACAAGTGGTAGTTACGCTGCCCGGAGCTGGCGGTGGCACAAACGTGTAGTCCTCTTTGGCCGGCGATTTGCCGGCGGTCGTATACGCCGACAGGTGATTCATTGTCGTTGTGTAAGGATGACTGGACGTAGTCGCCATGGCGCTCGCAAAAGCGTCTCTACCCTCGGGAGTGTCATAGAGAGGTTCCTGGATGATAGTAGTGGTGGTAGTGGTCGTCTCTGGAAGCGGCGGTATCGGGCTGGATGTTCTGGCGGGTTGCGTGCTGGGTATAAGACTACTCGCGCGGGTGTGATCCACCGAATAAGAGGTAAGCATCTTAGCAATGGAGCTCTTCGGGGAGCACGGCGACTTGTCTAAGCTGCTCCAACCGCTCATAGACGACAGACCGGAATCGGACTTGACTGTGACTATGTTAGCGGCACTGCCGGATTTAACTGCATGTTTCGGCGAGACTCGCGGTGATTTGGGCGAATGAGGAGTACGGGGACTGAGACGA
>NW_012048656.1:0-457 GCF_000956235.1 Wasmannia auropunctata
TGATGAATTCCGTATTAACAGGATTGCAAGTGTTAAAATGTTTAGTTTATTTAGACGATATCGTGATATACGGAGCAAACTTAAAAGAGCACAACGAGAGACTCGTCGCAGTACTCAAGCGCTTACGAAGCAGTAAATTGAAACTGCAGCCCGATAAATGCGAATTCCTCAGGAAGGAAGTGATCTACCTAGGTCATGTAATAACGGACCGGGGAATCTCGCCAAATCCGTCAAAATTAGAGGCGGTAACAAAATTTCCCATTCCTAAAACAGTCAAGGACGTACAATCATTCATTGGACTCGCGGGATATTACCGACGATTTATCGAGGAATTCTCGCGAATTGCTAAACCTTTGACAAAATTAACAAAAAAAGGGGAGAAATTCGACTGGGTGGCGGAGCAACAACACGCGTTTCAGCTGTTAAAGGAGAAGCTAACCACCGCGCCGATACTAAA
>NW_012048657.1:0-526 GCF_000956235.1 Wasmannia auropunctata
TTTTTCTATCTTTTATATTTTCGACGATATTCGCCACGAAAGAAAAAAACAATTTTTTTTCAAAAGGATGTTTCACCCCTTAAACCTGAGATTCCGCACATATAAAAAAATACGTGTCTCTTAGATTTTTGTGTTTAAAAACATATTTTAAGGAAAATTAAATCGGTGCCGGACAGTTGTAACATGTTCCTTGTTAGAGAAATAAAATTTAATGATTAAACGAACTTACCTGTAAGTGAAGTTCTATCATAATTGTATGAAGCGCCTCTTCCGAGAGATAACAACGTAGTAGTCCTCAACTCTATGCCGGGGCGCCACAAGTTTCAAAGTCAAAACCATGGACCTAAGAATACATGGACGGAGCGTTGTACGCGGGGTAACAAATAATAGCGGCAAAGGGGGAGCTGCCATAGGCGTAGGAGCACTAGTATGACTTCGGCTAATTCCGAGCGTACTCGGAAGTGTTCGGTATATACGTGAGAGACGCAGGTTATGTGGTAGTGTGGAACCATCTGCTCTCTGCACG
>NW_012048658.1:0-349 GCF_000956235.1 Wasmannia auropunctata
AAATAACCTTTAATTTGGTAGAGAAAAAATTTTCTTAAATAAAAAAGAACTTGGAGTGAAAAAGATATTTTGTTAAATAAAAAATTAAAAAATTTCTTTTTCTTTACAACTTGAAAGTACTCTTCAAACCGTACAACTTTTGTTTAAAACATTTTTTTCTATCTTTTATATTTTCGACGATATTCGCCACAAAGAAAAAAACAATTTTTTTTCAAAAGGGTGTTTCACCCCTTAAACCTGAGATTCCGCACATATAAAAAAATACGTGTCTCTTAGATTTTTGTGTTTAAAAACATATTTTAAGGAGAATTAAATCGGTGCCGGACAGTTGTGACATGTCCCTTGTTAG
>NW_012048659.1:0-691 GCF_000956235.1 Wasmannia auropunctata
CGTGTGCTCTTCCGATCTGAATGGAAACAACTTTAAGAGAGTAATCTTAAGATGTTATAAAGAAATAATGTACAGAGTTAAATAAAAAATAAGTTTTATTATTATCAAGGAGAAATAATAAAAAATATAACTTTTAATATATTTATTATAACCTCTTATCATTATTATTCTTATTATAATTTGTAATATTAAAAATATGATCAATCATGTCGATTTTGTTATTCATTGATTAATACATATCTTATTGTTTTGATAAAAACTGCACATGAGCACAGATAGTATATACGGAGGCATTTATAATTAATTCTTGAAAATAATATTTCGTAATTTAATTTCATCACATACGGTTGAATTCAGAAAAAATAACCTTTAATTTGGTAGAGAAAAAAATTTTCTTAAATAAAAAGAACTTGGAGTGAAAAAGATATTTTGTTAAATAAAAATTAAAAATTTCTTTTTCTTTACAACTTGAAAGTACTCTTCAAACCGTACAACTTTTGTTTAAAACATTTTTTTCTATCTTTTATATTTTCGACGATATTCGCCACAAAGAAAAAACAATTTTTTTTCAAAAGGGTGTTTCACCCCTTAAACCTGAGATTCCGCACATATAAAAAAATACGTGTCTCTTAGATTTTTGTGTTTAAAAACATATTTTAAGGAGAATTAAATCGGTGCCGGACAGTTGTGA
>NW_012048660.1:0-758 GCF_000956235.1 Wasmannia auropunctata
AAAACTGTTATTTTGAGACTTGGGGATGAGATATACCAAGGAGTGCGTCCAAGATGGCGGAAATAATCCTCGGGCAAATAAGCCGTTGATGATGTCTAGTAGGAACGTCTGTAATTCACGGGGAAGAGCGCGAATGATGGAATAGTCGATTTTGTCAAGTCCAGGGCTGGATCGCTTAGCAGGCGGCGCAGACGATAAGGCAACAGGATCGCCATGTCCAACAGATTGCAATTTATCGATAACATATACCGCAGCCGTCATAGCGTCGTCGTCATCTTCTTCCGACACAGCAGATATTAATTCACGCGATTCAGCACGACTTATCATAGTCTCTTCTCGCGACGCAACAGGAATCGTTCCATAATCCTTCATCCTCCTCTTATAATCGTTCACCCACTCAGTAAACATATTCTTCCTTATCATGTTCACCATCAATTTCACATACAATTGTTTGCCAACGATTATATTATACACATCATCCAATGTACAAGTCGTACTAAGTTTCCCCTTCCGTAACATTTCCATATTCAATTCCACAAGCAAATCCTTCATTCGCCGCCCCTCTTTGAAAAGATTCAAATCTTTATTTGATCCTTGTGATTTCAAATACGATTATATCACTCCAAGCAACAATTTTAGCTGTCGCGCTATTGGCTGCTCAATACTCCAAATCTCCTCCAAAATATCCGAAAATGAATATATATACTCAGACTCGTCCATGACTACTCGTTGACCTAGTATCGGAGATCCACGAGGAT
>NW_012048661.1:0-564 GCF_000956235.1 Wasmannia auropunctata
ATTGTAAAATTGACATAATAATATTATTAGGTACTTAGGCATTAAATAAGGATCTCTTTATTTATTTGTGGTTAAAATATATAATATTTTAATTATTTTATTTTTTGTGTAATATACATGTTGATTTTTACTCATTTTATTATTTATATATTGTTATATACTAGAATTGCATTTGATTTAGCATTCATAAATCATTTGCTTTTCTTTAATAAATTTCTTTTATAAATGAAGATGAAAAAATGTTTAAAGCACTGTGAGTATTAAAGTGAACACAATCTATGTGATATATAGGAATGATATGCATAATCCAAAAAAATAATGATATATTTTTACATAATAATATAAATTACAAATGTAAAATTATATTTGTAGAATTATATTATACAGGGTGTCCCGCCTCTAACGGATTTCCTTTTAAGAACGTGTTTCTAAGATAATTTTGAGACGAAAATCCTAATACAAAAATGTCGAGGCTATAATATATTTCAAATTATAAACGATTTAAGTTAACCAATATTAGCGGCTGAAATTCGCGCGCTCAGGCACGGCACATCCGATGGTTAA
>NW_012048662.1:0-579 GCF_000956235.1 Wasmannia auropunctata
TTTCGTTTCAAAATTTTTTTCAGCTAATTCCTGAACTTTTTTTAATCTTTCATATAAAGAAGCTCGCCTTCTTGTTAATTGCTTTGAGGTTTTCGTTACAGATACAATTGTATTATACAATTGCTTATCGCGTAAAGAAAGCTGTGATCTTCGTGTTGCATTAAATAAGTGAAGGATAGAATCTAAGACACACAATAAATATACAATTTTTTCACCTTTTCAATGCTTTATCAATCATTTATTTAACAATTAACAATAATTTTACATTTAACAATTTGGAACCTAAGTTCCAAATTATATATTAAATTGTCGTACTTAATAATACTTTTGACTTAATCATGCAAATATGTTTACGTCTATAAAACAGGAAAAGTTATTTAACTTCAATTTCTATATATACACAATTTTTTCAAAGTAGAAATTCTATAATACTAATTCTATAATACTAATTCTATAATACTAATTCTATAATACTAATTCTACGCATTAGGATTACTGAACATCAATGTGTTGTTAAACTTAGGTTCCAAATTTATTAAATATATTAAATATTAGCTATATTAATTATGCTATATTAAA
>NW_012048663.1:0-579 GCF_000956235.1 Wasmannia auropunctata
TTTTCCAAAAAGCCGTTAGATTCTCTACTCTTATCAATAATATAAGTATCTACAATATGTGACCATTTAGCAGGTCTCCATATTTTATCTTCTGATCTATATTTACAATCTTTAGTCAAGAAGTTATTTCGGATGCATTTAAGTAAATGTGGTGGATCAAATAACGGTATTATTTCTATACCATTAATAATAATTATTTCATCTGTTAATTCTGATTTTGCATGTCTTTTACTATCAAAAATCATTGTATTTATCGCTTTTATATTTGTACTTCCTTGGTCACAAATTGAAGCTACTATTATTAAACCGATATTGTGGCATCGCTAAACTATTTCTTTATACATTCGTATAATGTTTTCATATGATGATGTGCCCTGACAAAACGTGTAAAGGAGAGATTGTTTCCATGGCCTTTGCCCGTAAATTCCTTTTAATAACCATACTTGGGCGTGATCTGCAATATTAATATTTCTCTCGAAACCATTATCAACCAATCCTTCCACAACATCTGTAAATGTATTATAGTGTAATCCCGCACTTAATTTCAACTCGTCAAATAATAATACACAATATTTTTCT
>NW_012048664.1:0-315 GCF_000956235.1 Wasmannia auropunctata
TATGAATCCCATCTGGGGACATTTTCTTTGTTTTACACTTACTTTCTACTTGTTGCTCGCTATATAGCAACATTGTTTTTGCATACGTATTAGAAAAAACTTGTGTACAATAACGTACTCTCATTTTTTTTATTTTTTCCGGTAGCACATGACAATCATTAATTTTTTCCAAAAAGCCGTTAGTTTCTCTACTCTTATCAATAATATAAGTATCTACCATATGTGACCATTTAGCAGTTCTCAATATTTTATCTTCTGATCTATATTTACAATCTTTAGTCAAGAAGTTATTTCGGATGCATTTAAGTAAATGTG
>NW_012048665.1:0-497 GCF_000956235.1 Wasmannia auropunctata
TTTAAAAGGGACGAGAGCAAGCAAGCCAACCGAGAAAGAAGGAATATGAAAAGAAAAACAAAGTACATGTAACCACAGAGGCAAGCAATGACCGAAACCATGACCAAGCGTTTAGCAGCAGCGAAGACGACGGAATAGAGGAGCGCAAGACAAGGACAAGTCGAGCTGCACGCGAACATAAAATAACGCAGGTCACCGGAAAAGATAACAGGTACGGGTTACACATGGTAACGTTGCCCATAGAGGAAGCCGAAAAAGGTAAAATGCATTTGCTACTGGATACAGGAGCAACGCTGACATTGATTAAAGTAGGAAGTCTAAAAGACGAGGTAATAGTCCGTGACGAACGCCTGGTTTTAAAGGGAGTCACAGGCCATCAAATATACACGATCGGAAAAATACGAGCGACAGTACGACTCGGAGATCAAAAAATTAAGCACACCATGTATGTAGTACGGGATGATTTTCCGACTAATTACGAAGGGATACTTGGCATA
>NW_012048666.1:0-591 GCF_000956235.1 Wasmannia auropunctata
CACATCTCCAAAACGAACTCTACGCACAGCGGCAAAAGCCCGGCGAGAGCGCGCGCGATTACGGAACGCGCGTAGAGAAACTATCAATTGAATTTTACCAAGCTATCATAGAAGGTAAACCGAGAACAACCGAGCAAAAGCTAGGGGTCCAAGAGACCGTTCAAGGAATAGCGCTCGAAATCTTTCATATGGGGCTCCGAGAGGAAACGCAAACTATTGTGCGTTCCCGGAATTACCCGACATTAGAAGAGGCAATCCTGGGCGCCACAGCGGAAGAAAAGCTAAAGAGGCCCCAGAGTAAAACAAGTTACAACACTGATCGCAATAGAAGCGAGCATGATAGAGGCCGAAATACGAGCCTGAAGTGTTATCGATGCGGTAAGGCAGGACACATAGGTCAGGAATGCCGTACCAACAGATTTACAAATAGATTCAGCTTGCCAAAAGCAGACAAAACGGCTGGCGTCAATGCAAAGACAAAATATTGCAACTACTGTAAAAAAGACCGGACACCTCAGAGAGAGTGCTGGACTTTAAAAGGGCGAGAGCAAGCAAGCCAACCGAGAAAGACGGAATACGAAAAGAAAAACA
>NW_012048667.1:0-333 GCF_000956235.1 Wasmannia auropunctata
ATTCGAGGGAAAACGGTCAAGGTTCGGGGAGCGAGAATAGGCTGAAAGAATCGACAGTAATTAATAACAATAAGAAAATAACAAGTGTATTGAGCGAACGAGTATTACATTCAAAAATTACAAACGAGAATACGATAATCGACGGGAATACTTGAGACGCGCAACAATGCAGCGTACTCGGCGTGACAGACTCGCAATTCGCGCTCTTCACGATCGTATGACAAGATCGTGTCTCGGAAACGGAAATTTGAGAGCGGCTTCTCTTTCGGCGGTACGACTCGCTGATTACCGGCCATCCGCGTGACATGCGAAATCATGAAGCATGCAGTGCGG
>NW_012048668.1:0-554 GCF_000956235.1 Wasmannia auropunctata
TATTGCGACCGCACTCACGAGCGTGGTGCAACTTCGTCGCTCGTCCGACCCGCGTAATTCCGCGAAAACGGTAAACGGGAATCTAATGCGCGATTAACGGTAACTCAGGCATCTCGCCTATCGAAAACGGGAATAAAGTTGGGCGCCAGGCACGTTATAGAGAGTGCCTCTCTACTGAAATATTTCGCTGTTCTGAAATCAAATGACTCAAGAGAACATTAACCACGCGATCAGGTGCGAATTCGATGCGGCGGTCGGACAAGGACGGCGATAACCGGTGGCTCAGTTACGAGAATGGTAAAGGGGGTGATTCGAGGGAAAACGGCCAAGGTTCGGGGAGCGAGAATAGGCTGAAAGAAACGACAGTAATTAGTAACAATAAGAAAATAACAAGTGTATTGAGCGAACGAGTATTACATTCAAAAATTACAGACGAGAATACGATAATCGACGGAAATACTTGAGACGCGCAACAATGCAGCGTACTCGGCGTGACAGACTCGCAATTCGCGCTCCTCACGATACGTATGACAAGATCGTGTCTCGGAAACGGA
>NW_012048669.1:0-807 GCF_000956235.1 Wasmannia auropunctata
ATCTCTTTGTTATTGTATAAAAATTGAGACGCCTACAGCAAAAGTAACCTAACTGTCAAAATTCGATTTTTAAACTTAAAACGTTATTAACTTATAAAATCATTAATGTTTTCAAATAAGAAACTGAATTTCGATAATTAGATATTTTTGCGATAAGCGCATCAATTATGTCAATATTTAAATGTGAGTCAATGGACAAGGGCACCTCGCAATCGCGCGCGCAATGTATCATGCCTGAGCGCGCGAATTTCGTAATAGGATAACTTTAATCGGTTATAATTTGAAAAGTATTATAGCCTCGACATTTTCATATAAAAGTTTTCGTCTTAGAATCCTCTCTAGAATCTGCCAGTGAAAGGACATACGACCTTTCTGGGACACCCTGTATACATACATACATATATACCTACATACATATATACATACAAACATACATACCTACATACATACATATATACCTACATGCATACATACTTACATACAAACATATATACCTACATACATACATACCTACATACTGCGACCGCACTCACGAGCGTGGTGCAACTTCGTCGCTCGTCCGACCCGCGTAATTCCGCGAAAACGGTAAACGGGAAGCTAATGCGTGATTAACTGTAACTCAGGCATCTCGCCTATCGAAAACGGGAATAAAGTTGGGCGCCAGGCACGTTATAGAGAGTGCCTCTCTACTGAAATATTTCGCTGTTCTGAAATCGAATGACTCAAGAGAACATTAACCACGCGATCAGGTGCGAATTCGATGCGACGGTCGGACAAGGACGGCGATAACCGGTCGCTCAGTTACGA
>NW_012048670.1:0-503 GCF_000956235.1 Wasmannia auropunctata
TGAGGTCACTTAAAACAATATATTTACCAAGAACCGATTGGTGATCTCGAAAAATTAGAAGACAAAATAATAGAAGCCATTGCCACTTTATCGCCTAATATGATTATTAGCGCTACAACAAATCTTCTTCGATGCGCCCAATTGTGTATTGAGTGCGATGGTGGCCTTCGAACAGTCCCTGTAACTCTCATTATTTTTAAAATTAATACCATTTCTCTCATCTTATTTTTCCTTAAATTCATTATTTTTAAAATTAATATTATTTCTTTTATCTTTAATATTATTAATATAATTATTAATATAAATTAATATTATTTCTTTTATTCATTGATATTTTGTAATATTATACTGATAATAAAAATAATCACAAATAAACGAGACAAAACTTAAAAGCGATCTCTTTGTCATTGTATAAAAATTGAGACGCCTACAGCAAAAGTAACCTAACTGTCAAAATTCGATTTTTAAACTTAAAACGTTATTAACTTATAAAATCATTAATG
>NW_012048671.1:0-322 GCF_000956235.1 Wasmannia auropunctata
TTTTCCTTTACAAAAATTTTGTCCGAAGCTTAGTTTTCAAATTATAATGAGAAATAGTTAGCAAATTACGGGCCGCGTACGGATGGTAGGCAGGGGCGGCGCAACTTACTGTCCGCCGGCAGGCGGTACGCGGGACTGTCGCGACGATCAGCTGACTACACGCGCGCATAAACATGCGTTTACATTCTCTCTCTCTCTCTCTCTATTGTTTTCACACACACACACACACACACACACACACACACACACACACACACACACACACACACACACACACACACACACACGACACACGACAACGCACACACACACGCACACGCAC
>NW_012048672.1:0-493 GCF_000956235.1 Wasmannia auropunctata
TAACGAGAAATAGTTAGCAAATTACGGGCCGCATACGGATGGTAGACAGGGGCGGCGCAACTTACTGTCCGCCGGCAGGCGGTACGCGGGACCGTCGCGACGATCAGCTGACTACACGCGCGCATAAACATGCGTTTACATTCTCTCTGTCTTTCTCTTTTTCACACACACACACGCACGCACGCACGCACGCACGCACGCACGCACGCACGCACGCACGCACGCACGCACGCACGCACGCACGCACGCACGCAATATCTTATTTTTGAAAGATTTGTCGACTTCTCGAAAAAGATAGATTAATTCTCATGTGATTTCCACGTAATGAGTGTTTATTTTATAAATTTTCAATAGTTTTAATGCAAACGTTACAAGTTATCACTGCACGGATCAAATAATTAGATAATTCTTTTTTTTTTACAAACCGTGTCACTTCAATATTTCACACTCAATTCACATACAAATTATGCACTTGAAGAAATTACGAGAAATC
>NW_012048673.1:0-427 GCF_000956235.1 Wasmannia auropunctata
GCCCGCTCAGAGATGTGTATAAGAGACAGAATTATTTCACAACATTTGGACTAAACAATAAGAATAAGAATAATATTAAATAATATAATATAATATTTAATAAGAATTATTAAACATAACATGTAGTTTAAACCACGCAATGACATATACATACCTGTCTCAGTATTGTGTTAATTTGACATAAAAACTTTTAATTCAAAACTTGACACTCAAAGTTATTTAAATTTAACTCGTTTTTATGTCTGTATCAAATATATTAGATACATTATCAAAACTTCTGATAAATAACCTTTATAACCTTTACTGTATAATTATACATAATGTATAATTACACATCAACCTCAATATATACAACTGTCAAAAGTCAATGCAATGACAGCCGCTTACGAAATTAGCGCAGCGAGACAACCAATCAGCGTCGCGGAAA
>NW_012048674.1:0-1301 GCF_000956235.1 Wasmannia auropunctata
ATTCAAAACATCGAGGCAGCCACAACACAATTAAAGGCACTTATGAAAGGACTTCCAGTACTGCTTTAGCAAGTGACAAGAACGATGGGACAAGTGTATTAGAAACAAGAGGGTACTTTGAAGGGGACTTATTGTAATTTATCTTTTAATGTAATAGATTTCTTCTTATTTTAAAATTTATCATATTTTTTTAGCACATCTCGTATCTCAAAAACTACTACTTAAAATAAAAATTTACAAATAACTTTATTTAATTTTTCGAAACTTTCTTGCTATAATATTTTGGTTCGCGAATTTCAGGACCCTCTATATACAGGGTGGGCCATTTAAACCTTCGGCATCCGGCAACCCTGTAACTTTGACATTTGTTGTAGCTGAAGTAAATACATTTTCGAAGCGTCAATCCGAGCGAATTTGTGTCATGGAACAGTACACGCCACCACAACGCGCTGTTATCGTACAGCTTTACATTCAAAACAACTTCTCGAAAAATCATCATGAGCGATGCTCATTTTTCGTTGAATGGAATCGTAAACAAACAAAATTGTTGGTTCGCCACCGAAAACCCTGAAATCATCCATGAGGAACCTCTCTACGATCAACGTGTGACTGTTTGGGCTGGAATTTGTGGGGAAAGAATCATTGGGCCGTTCTTCTTCGAAGATGACGCTGGAAGCCTCTTACTGTCAACAGAGACCGTTATTGAGCCATGATAACGGATTTTTTGGTGCCATTTCTGGCTAATAATGACATGAAAAACTTTTAGTTCCAACAAGATGACGCTACAGCTCACACAGCCCGAACCACGATCGCTTTATTGCAGCCTCTGTTCCCTCAACGCCTTATTTCGAAAAATGGTGATTTTGACTGGCCTCCGCGATCGCCTGATTTGACGCCTCCCGACTTCTTCCTGTAGGGTTTTTTTGAAGTCCAAAGTTTACGTCAACAAGCCACGGACCCTGGAAGCTTTGAAAGACAATATCCAACGGGAAATGGCCGCTATAGAGCCCGAAACACTTCAGAAAGTGATGCAAAATACCGAAAAACGAGCACATTACGCCATCCGCTCTGGCGGTGGCCATTTACGCGATATAATATTCAAAAAGTGATCAGAATAAATTTGCAAAGTTCAAAATAAACGAAAAATCACTTCATAACAAATTATTTGTGTTTTTTTTTTCAAGTTATTCCCAAAAAACATCCCGAAGGTTTAAATGGCCCACCCTGTATGTACACACACACACGCACGCACGCACGCACGACACGCACGACACGCACGCACGCACGCACGCACGCACGCA
>NW_012048675.1:0-1549 GCF_000956235.1 Wasmannia auropunctata
TCAATTAATAAAACATAGAGACTTAAAATTACATTAAATACGCAACAGTAGAGACTTAAAACTAATGTGCATGTTTCGCTATTATAAAAAATCCATTTTTGGATGTCTATTTATTTGACATATTTGAGTTGAATATCCGATGTCTGTCTTATAGCGACGTGATAATTTCTTGCGGAATTCCCGGGATTGTGCGGTGTATTAACATCTTGTATTTGTCAATGTCGTCCAAATGAGTCATGTAGAAGAGAGCGAGATTCTGTACTGTCGTTGTGAACAGATGGTCCGTATAACGTCATTGCCTGCCTAGTTTGAAAGTCAGAGACACAATGCGGTCATTGTGTCTCTGACTTTAAGTCTCTATGTTTTATTAATTGACTATAATTTATATTGACCCAATGAATATGGCCTAATTGAAGCCGAAACGTCTGCAGGATCCGATTTAAATATAATTGCTTTTTGGCTACCAATAACTTGCCTTTGGCTCATTTGCCCTTGTTTGTCCATTGTTTTAATTTAATTTATTGAGCCTAAATCGTGTATTTAATTCATCTTTTAATATTTTTTTTAAACTACCGAAAATGTCAAAAATCGCGCGGACTGTTACACTAAACATCCTGCATAATGTCAATGCAGGAGAAATAAATCAAACATGTTATTACATATGTGAAAATTGATATTGTTAATAAAAAGATTATCAAAAAAATGATAACACTGTCCCCAGATTTGTTGAATTGTGCAACGACTACTATAATAAACTATCGTGAAAATTGTAATATGAAATAATAAAGATTGATCTTTACTATCTATTTATAATTTATATTTATCAGTACATGTCTTATTTTACTATATATTAAAATTTTTGATTCGTAATTGATTGTTCAATTACTATAGATCCTTAATCCGTGTGTATCTATCACATGTAGGGAACGCTGAAGATTAATGTAACTTTTAAAATTTCAATAATATTCAAATATTCAAGTTATTGTATCATGTTCCGCGCGAGCTTCACTTCTGTGATGCGTACCGAGACAGGTGATCGATGCATTGGACGATAACTCAGAAAAACATTTTTCATATAAGAACATGTATAAATATATATAAACATATATAAAAATATATAATTATATATAATTTTACATAATTAAATGTGAAATATATCTATATATCATACATATCTATACATATATGTTTCTTTTCTTTGTAAAATTATTGTTTGATACAAGAAAAATGATAATAATAAAAAGAAAATATAAAAAATAATTAAACAAATAATTTTTGCATTGTTGTTTGTCAAAAAATCAAATTTTAAGAAATGAGAAAAAATTGTTCATATATAATTATATATGTATATTTTTAATCATTTATGTATAAGCAATATTTCTCTTCTTCAAACTTGATTTTTTGTAAAAAAAAAACAATGTAAAAATTATTCTTTTAATTATTTTTTATGTTTCCTTCTTATTATAATTTTTTTTAAGAATAATTTTACAAAGGAAAGAAACATATGGATATATATGTACATATTTTGGATATAATTATATATAATTAT
>NW_012048676.1:0-646 GCF_000956235.1 Wasmannia auropunctata
AACCGCGTTGTGGGTGCGGGATGCGCGGGACGGGGAACCGCGTCGTGGGTCCGGGGGGCGGGGAACCGCGTCGTAGGTGCGGGATCCGCGGGACGGGGGAACCGCGTCGTGGGTCCGCGGGGACGGGGGAACCGCGTCGCAGATGCGGGATGCGCGGGGAAGAGGGATACCGCGTTGAGGATGCAGGATCCGCGGGGAAAGGGGAACCGCGCTAGCGTTCGCCGCCGCGTTCGCCGCCGCGTTCGCCGCCGCGTTCGCCGCCGCGTTCGCCGCCGCCGCCGCGTTTGCCGCTGCCGCCGTTGCGCACGGGCCCCACCCGTTATCGCTCGCGGTCCCACCCGCACGTTTGCGAAGAGGAAGAGGTGGAGAAGAATTAAAAAAAGCATTATTTTATGATTAAAATTAAAGTTTTTATTATAACGTAATATTATTTCTTACGTATTATTGTTATTATTAGTCACGATTAAAGCAGAATAAAATTTATATATAAAAAATAAGACAGAGAAATAAATGAATATAATACTAGGACTGAGTGTTAAGCCCTGCACTCCACCGCGCCTATCTGTCGCCATCTGCAACAGACAAAGGAGCCAAATATTTTTAAAAGAATGCAAAGAGAGATAGAATGAAGAAAGGATAGCTATTT
>NW_012048677.1:0-314 GCF_000956235.1 Wasmannia auropunctata
TTTTATTTATTTTTTTAACAAAATGGCGACGCTGAAGCCAATTTACTAAACGTCGTTTTGTCAAATCGGCGTTGCGGGGATCTGCCATTTGATTGAACCTGGAGCAAAAAAACCAAAATTTTTTAAAAACTATATAATATGCACTACAGAAGTACCATACATACGGATATTTCGATATGTTAAATACTTTGTTTTTTATTTAACATTTCTGGACAAAATTTTTTGGCCGAAAATGACATTTTTTTTTCAAATGTTCGCCATTTTTATAAAAATCTATATTTTAAAATATCAGTATGTACTTTTGTAGTGCATAT
>NW_012048678.1:0-5802 GCF_000956235.1 Wasmannia auropunctata
TATTTAAGAATAAAACTAAATTATGAAACAGCATAATATATTTAACTTATAATTATAAATTTTGTAGAGAAATAGATTTTAAATAACAGAGTTAGGTTTAAATATATAATATAGTATACAAATGTCTTTATATAGGTATGTCATTCAATGAAGTTTTATAGCGTAACATATATTATGATTAATTATTTTAATTGATTAATAACTTGATTGTAACAAAGCAGATAATAGTTATTCTTCATAGAGAGTTAATTAGTTAACTTACTGATCGAATATGACTAATTCTGAACGTAAACGAGGCTATATCCAATAAAATAAATGGTATCTTTGCTTATGTAGACTGTGTACATAGTTTATTATCGTACCTTTACCAAAAGTTCTGAATACACCTATAGAACCAGCCATGTTTATTGCTCCTTTTATAAATAGTTTCGGTACTTGTGTGTCGATTTCTAATCGAAAAACGTCGTCAAGAAAGTGCGCTCTGACTCCACTAAAATGAGTCTTTGATAAACCATTAGCAGTAACATTTGACATAATAACTTCTGCATGTACGATGTCTGAATTAATAACAGCTTTGCCGTATTTGTAAAATAATGGATCCAAAGATGAAAATTCAAATTCTGGAAGTCCTACAAAAATTAATAACTTAATGCGATTTGATTATATTAATATTATAATAACTTTAATTTTAAAAAAATTTTAAATTTTTCTTACTTGCTTAAAAAAATCCAAATAATTTATATAGAAATTTATTTTTTGTTAACGCGTTGATTAACATTCTATTTCTAATCGCAGTAATGTAATTGTAAGTAGAAGATAATGCATGTACTTTATTTAAAATATATATGCATGGATTAATATAATAAAATTTTGTAAATTTTAAAGAAAAAGATACCTTTCACAAATCGTGGCCATACTTCTTCTATAGCGTGTTTTAAGCAGGCAGAATAATCAATTGAATCTCGTTTGCAGGTTATTACAGCTGAATAGAAGTAACAATAGAATATATAAATTAGTATACTATAAAAATACATAAAATACATTATTTTAAACATATTCAAAATATAATTTAAAGATTAACTATTTTTTCATATAAAGAACATATAAGTTATTAAATATGTATCATTATGTTTATATCACAAATATGGAAAGTTTTTATAGTTTTTTTCTTTCTAATAAATAATATTGTTATTATTTATAATTTGTAATTTATAATTCATAATACTTGCAATTTATACTTGTACACTTAAAAATTATTATTTGTAAATGTAAATAAGAACATTACTTGCATAGAAAATTACAAAATGAACGTCTGAATATCAGGAAATCTCTTTTCGTAATAAAATGATTAACGAATATTGAAGAATAATTATTACAATATTTAGGTATGTCAGCGTAAGTAATCGCATAATTGATTGTATGGCTCTATATTAGAATAGAATTATATTCATATATACGATATCTTAAAAATATATCATATATTTCTTGTTTGATAACATTCTTATGTCCATTCCACATTGATATAAATAATTTTATGCGAATGAAACAATGGATGTATCAAAGTTAAGGCGCCGATATGCGATAACATTATTAACTATTTAACTACAACATGCGGTTATAATGCTTGCATATAAGATTTATTAAATTTAACTCAAATGCAGATTTTACGGCGCGTTGTTATCGTCATTATTTGGAAAGTTTTTAATAAACTGAAACTGATTTAGGCATGCTAAATGTTATATTTCAACGGAACAGTGATTATGTTGTAAACATGAGAAATAACGATTATACAGCTTGGTATTTTTTAGAATAAAATAAGAGAAGCACGATCACATTGCTTGGCATTTTTCAAATGGTTAAAAAGTAAGTAATAAAGATTTATTTTTAAAAACTTACGAATATTAGTTTCTAATCCGGCTGAGGATAATCCAAATAGTGCAAGGCTAAATACTGTGCGTGTAGATTAACATGCTGATCGTTTATTAGTATTCCAGCAACTATCGTGTTAGAGACAATAAAGTCTTATACAATCTCAGTTATCACGGCTTCCCAAGCAACATAAAAATCTAATGATACTAACATGCATAAGCATAAAATAAAAAAGAATAAATGTTAAATTGTTTCCATTTCTGATCAAAGATTAAATTATGCTCTTATCTTTTAGTCTTTCAAACTAAAAGAGCATACATTATTTGCTCATGTACATTATACATATATTCAAGGATACGAGAATAAATTTAAATGAATATGTCAAGAACTAGAGAACTAATAAAAATCTGTAGTTTGCAAAATGATATTCACATGGAAACCTCAGTAAGTAATGTCACAAAGCAAAAAATGCTTACAATTATGGTTACTTACGCAGTTTGAATAGCGATATTTTACGACAGGAGGAGCTAATTTCATGTGTAATGTATGTCTTTTTTTCATATTATTATTTACAACTTTGATTATCAATCATTGAGAATGTACTGTCAAATATTATCAAACGACCACCAATCGAGTGGTTGATCTTTAATGGATTTTCAGTAGTGGGAGCCCAACTTCATACAGCTGACACAATAGATACCAATGCCTTTTCGATTCGGCAACATATGTTTCCCACATCCAAAATGTTTATTGGATATTTTAGCGAAAATATTTACGATAATTGTAATATTCTGTATTAAGCTATCTGATCACTATATTGTTGTATATTTATTATCTTAAAAACATGTGTTCTTTGTTTAAAGTTTATTTTATTTCTTGTTTTAAGGCAATTTAAAGTTATAATTTCATGTTTGCAAATTATTTTTATTTGTTTGCATTAATTTTACACAAATTTTTGAGACACAATTCATTGAGATTTAGCATAACAATATTTTGAAAAGAATATTTCAAAGAATTCTTAAAAAAATACTTACGAAGTTTAGATTCTCCAGCCGAGAGTAATCCAAATATTGCAATGCCGAATATACTACGTACATAAAACAGCATGTTTTTTATTTAATATAACACGAATGTCTTGCGTACACTAAATAGAAAATATAGTGTATCTACTATCTCCTGATCTGCGAATAATGATGATAATTCATTCTGGTTGGGTTTTATATAACCGAGTTAATGATATATTTCAAAATGTGACTCATATTAATATTCAATAATAAATAAACGTGCACACGTATATACAAAAGATACAAAGATTACAAAATAATAAATCTTTATTATTTACATAATCTTTATTTTTTTATAAATGATATGCACTTTTAAAGCTTTTAGAAGTGTGTGCATATATGTGTATAAATTAATATTGTTGCATTTGCCGCCGCCGTGCGCAGCACTCGCACACACTTGCGCATGCGTCCGTCTCACGTCTGAAGCCGCGGAAATGATCGGAAGAGATTTACGTAAGTAAATTTTTTATTACACTACAAATAAGAATGTAAAGCCGAACACGTCTGTTCGGTTTGAAAACTCGACACAAACAACAACGTAGCAACTATGAGGAGCGTCGTCTCGGAGTTCGCTTCGCGGCTCGTTCTTGATACGCCTTGAACTTAAGACCGGAATAGCACGGACAAACTGCCCTTCCTCTTCAAAATTGTCGCCCCGATAATTCTCGTGAACCTTTCCAGAAATAAAAGTTGTCTTTCCCTTCTTTGATTTGGACTCCAAGGTCCTCAAGATACTTTCTTGCTCTACCCTGAGCTAATGCAGATTATCGGACTCATCTCTCTCCGTATCCAATCCGTTTCGGGATACTCCTTTCTTCTCCGAGAGGCAGCTTTCCAATATAGGGCAGGTTCTCAACCGATATCTTTCGGAAGATAGTCAGTTTCTTCCTTCCGGCGCCAGAGTAACCTTCCAACTTTTTTCTCGAAGTACGAAATTGTTTTTGCGGGTTTGACGTTTGAGGTTTGGGTCCTTTTTTTTGAATGTTCGGACAATGGGAGGGGAGAATTACTATGGACCCAACGTCTTAATAAAGACTCTTTTCGGCATTCGTTCAAAGTCCCACAGAAAAACCACGTTTCAAAAAAATCATGAGCGAGACAGCCCATTTTTCTTCTACGAAGTCCTGCTTCGATGTTCAGCGGGATCCTTCGTACTCAGCCGAGAGATGTTCCTTTTTTCTAGATCTTCTTTCCCCTGTGAAAAAAACGCAGAAAAGACCGTACTACAATTAATTAAATTTATTTCTTAAAAGTTTCCGGGCTCCAATTTTTTTTATTAAAAGAAAAATTTATTCTATCGTCAATCTTCCAACTCGTCTTTTAATAAGGAGCTAACTTATCTGAATGCACTACCTTGTTTCTATGCCTATAGGATTTCTTAATACAAAATACAATATTGCTCAATTTTTTATTATTTTATAAAGACCCTCCCAATTTCTCTGCAACTTGGATGATTTAAATCAATATGTAATAATCGACAAAATATATGAAAAAATGGCAGCTATCAGTAGCAGACCGAACATTTTGATGGCAGATTGATGCAAATGATAAACAGTTTTGTTATTGCAAACAATGTCAGGAAACATCTTGCAAAAATGCAACAATGTATATTTTGCAGTAAACATCAGAGTCTGAGATTGTTGTGTCAATCTGTCGCCGTATTGCTATTGTTAGATCTGCTTTGATGTCGTCAATTTAACTGCGGAGTATGTTTTTTATATTTGATTTACATTGAAGACTAACTGGGGACACAGTAGACTCTGGCTTTGATATTATCGTTTGCTAGCATTTGTTTCTTATTTGGCAACATCCCACAACCAAAATGTTTGCTGAGTATTAAAGTATTTGAGCGAAAATGATCACGATGATTGTAATAATTGTATTATGTATTAATTTAACTATTTATTCACTTTATTGTATATTTATTCTCTTCTAATTATATTGTGTAATTATATTGTTTCTTGTTTGGAGGTAATGATTTCATTAGAGAAATTATTTTTATGTCAACTTTGTATTAATTTTATACAAATTTTTGATATATATAACACAATTTACTGAGATTTAACATATAATAATATTTTTAAAAGAATATTTCAATGAATTATGAAAAAATATTTACAAAGTTCATCAGATTCTCCAGCCAAGAGTAATTCAAATATTGCAATGCCGATTATATCACGTACGTAGAATTTTGCGTTTAATATTTAGTCTTGCGTACTCTAGATAGGAAATATACTGTATCTCCTGATCTGCAAATAATGCGACTGATCTTGACTTTCTGGTTGAGTTTTATATAACTGAGGTAATAATATCTTATATAAATATTGAAATGTTCAATGCAGACATGCGTAACCATACGAGAGATACAAAGGTTACAAAAATCATAAATCTTTACTATTGACATTGTTACTTTTTCTATAAATGTTATGCTCTTATAATGCTTTTAAAAGTGTGTATATATTTTTTGCAAATATATGTCATATACTATATCATACTAACTACAGATAAATTATTTCGTTTATGATTTTTAATAAATGTCACCAGTGCAAAGAAAAACTTGAAAATTTAGTTTATAATATGATAGAAAAGAAATTTTTAATATTTGTGTGTGTAAATCTGTTTCTGTTTTATAAAGTACACATATTCTACAATGAGAAGTTCTAAAATAATTTATGCCCTGTTATAATACAAAGTAACAAACAAAATTATATATAATTTTTTCTTATCTAATTCTGTATATTAATTATTATTACTTTTGTGAAAAAGAACCGTAAATTTTAAAAGTATTATAAAGGAGTAACACATAAATGGAATTAAATTTATTGAATTTAGATGTAATTTTCCTGTTTAAAATTATCTTAAATTTTAA
>NW_012048679.1:0-632 GCF_000956235.1 Wasmannia auropunctata
GTGCGCGGTGCGTATTAACTCCATACATCGTCCAATAACATTTATTACCAAATTACACTTTAATTAAACAAATTTTAACAATTTCCAATAAAATGACGTTTTAATTGGCCATATTGAATTGGCCATTTTTAAATAAAATTACGATTTTTTAGAAAATAACCACATAATTCATCTTTAAGATAAGCCCAGAAAGAAGTCGATATTTTTATTTTTCTGGAAGATATGAATTTTTAAACATTGGGGAAAAGAAGGTTTAATGCAGATAACATGGCATTTGATTTTTAAGATAAAAAATTTTTTTTTTTTTAATTTTTTGTATGATTTTTAAACTAAAAATTTTTTTTGATCCACCATTACCCACCACCACCACCCATTACCACCACCCACCACCATCCCCCATCACCACTACCAACCACCACCACCCACAACCACCAACCACCACTACCACCAATTACCACTCATCACCACCACCCACAACCACCATCCACCACACCTATTCTACACGATCATTTTTTATATCAGTAGATTTTTAAAATAAAAATTTTTTTTTTGAAAATTTTTTATATCATGTAATTTTTAAAATAAAAATTTTTTTTTGAAATATTTTTATATCATGTGATTTTTAAAATAAA
>NW_012048680.1:0-525 GCF_000956235.1 Wasmannia auropunctata
TATTGTATATGTGTCTTACTAGTAAAAAAAATTAAAATAAAAAAATATTATTTTAAAGAAAATGAAAGTGATTAAACATATATGATTGGAAATAATATCCTAAGTAGAAGACCTTAAACTATAATAAGAACAAAATGTTATAAAACACTAATAATGCGTGCTTGTTGATTATTAACTGCAATAATAAGATAAGCAATACAAAATGGCGTACAAATATAATTTGCATTTTTTATTTGAAAATAAAAATGATTTTATTTATATGTATCCTTTGTAAAGTGACATTATTATTATAATCTTTTTCCCAGTTTCTCTCTGGTTGAAAGTTTAATCTGAATTTCATTCCATGACAAATGCAACTACTTCTTTCCCTTAAATATGGTATAAGACACGTTTTTATTAATACGTTGCATTCTTATTTCAAAAGTGACTCAATAATACGAGAGTTTCGCGTCATTAGTAAGATAAACATTTTATTAATTATCAAAAGTAAAAAACTAAATTTTTTTAAAAGTGTGTCACTTTGAA
>NW_012048681.1:0-447 GCF_000956235.1 Wasmannia auropunctata
AAAAAGAAAAAATATACGCCAAATACATAAAAAATGTCATTTACATTCTTTCTAAAAATAAGAACAATTTTTTTTATAATTTAAATATACAATTATTTAAAAATTGATTGATTAAAAATAGTCTTGAAATCAATACGAATACATACGAAACACATACGAAAAGATGGTACATTTGTCTTGAGTTGTATGTATATTGTATAACATAAATATATGTTTATAAAAAATTTAAAAGAACATATATTAAATATTATTCTTTCTCAGACAGCTTTGCCGCTGAGATATCTACAACTACAATTTATTTTAAATATTATTTATATTAATATATAATTTTCATGAGATAAGTATTTATTTTTTGGAGTATTTGCGTAGATTTATAATACAACAATTGAGCAACTTTAAACGCAAACGCCAAAAATATAATATATTGTATATGTGTCTTACTAGTAA
>NW_012048682.1:0-469 GCF_000956235.1 Wasmannia auropunctata
TACGTATATGTATATTATATGCATATACAAATGTCAAATATGTATTATTATTGATATTTCAGTTTCCAGTTCAAAAATTCTCCATTAAAGATCTGCCATTTAATAAGAAAAGTTTTCCAAAATATTCACGCATTATTAAATATCACGCTATTAATGTCACATTATTATTAATGCGCACATGCCCCAGCAATTTTTCTTTGTAAATTGACGTTTCCCACTCAATAATACGTACTGAATATAGCTTTAGAGAAAAGATAAAACTGAAAATGACCAAAAATTTGATGGCGCGTTTGGATTTTTGAAACTTATACGTTCAGAGGCGAAGAATGGAAAGAGAAATCGTCCGTTCCAGCGAAACATGTGTCTGGCGTTGCAACGTTGATTGTCTTGGAAAAGAAAAAAAAGAAAGAGAAATACGAATAATGCCGTTACGCATGAATCGTTATCTGTTATTAAATTTCTGCAAAAT
>NW_012048683.1:0-340 GCF_000956235.1 Wasmannia auropunctata
CAAGTATTAAAATATTATAGTTTTGTTTGTTCGGAATGAATATTATTAATATAAAATATTTAGTTTGTGTGTGTGTGTGTGTGTGCATTTTTTATTTAAATCTATTTTTATAAAACCAATTAATTCTTTTAATAAAATTTAATGCAATCAATAAATGTTACATTTATTATATTAATTTTTATTTTTTATTTTTTTATCATTATTGTTTCAAAAGGGCGGTTCAACTTTTCGTCCAAAGTAATGGCAACGAAACTGTATATGTTACATAATCCCAATTTTAGATTTCTTTTTCCAAATATTTCTTCTCTTCACACGTTAACACTTCTTTCGTCGTTTTAAA
>NW_012048684.1:0-373 GCF_000956235.1 Wasmannia auropunctata
ACGTATAGGATGCAGACAGAAACGGATAGGCTTTCTGTACGTAATTGCGGACAGATGCAGATAGCAATCGCGACGAATTGTGTGCGGACAGAAACGGATAGGATTCCTGTACGTAATTGCGGATAGTTACAGATTAAATGTGATTACGTATAGGATGCAGACAGAAACGGATAGGATTCCTATACGTAATTGCGGACAGTTACTGATAAAATGTGATTACGTACAGGATGCAGGCAGAAACCGATAGGATCTACTGCTGCAAATGCAGATTTTCTATCTGCATGTTGTATTTGCAGATAGAACGTACAGCTTACCGTTAGAAACGGATAAAAATCCTGTCCGTTTCTGTCCGTTTCTGTCCATTATTTTTACC
>NW_012048685.1:0-378 GCF_000956235.1 Wasmannia auropunctata
CAATTGCGACGTATAGGATGCAGACAGAAACGAATAGGCTTTCTGTACGTAATTGCGGACAGATGCAGATAGCAATCGCGACGAATTGTGTGCGGACAGAAACGGATAGGATTCCTATACGTAATTGCGGATACATGCAGAAAGCAATTGCGACGTATAGGATGCAGACAGAAACGGATAGGCTTTCTGTACGTAATTGCGGACAGATGCAGATAGCAATCGCGACGAATTGTGTGCGGACAGAAACGGATAGGATTCCTGTACGTAATTGCGGATAGTTACAGATTAAATGTGATTACGTATAGGATGCAGACAGAAACGGATAGAATTCCTATACGTAATTGCGGACAGTTACTGATAAAATGTGATTACGTACAG
>NW_012048686.1:0-3782 GCF_000956235.1 Wasmannia auropunctata
AGATGTTATAATAAACAGCGTCACCATAAACAATCTAAGGTATGTAGATGACACTATGTTACTGGCCACAAGTCTAAAGGATCTGGAAGTGCTTTCAAGCTTAGTAGCAGAGCAAAGCAAATTAATAAATCTGCAACTAAACGCTAAATAATCGAAATGAATGGTAATAAACAAGAATCCCATACACATCTCTGATAACCTAAGAGTGGAGAATATAGATATTTGAGAGTCTCGATACCTTAATATCCTACAAGTATCTCAGAGAATGGGTTTCAGACAACTGGGATATGACACTGGAGAATAGGGGTAGAATAGAGTAGGATAGAAACTCTTTCAAAAAAATGCAGAAAAAATGTTCATTAGCAGATACTTGAAGATTTCCTTGAGATTATGAATTTAGCATACCGTTTTATGGCATAGAGACTTGGACAGTAACTGGCACCACGTGTAAAAGAATTCAGACACTTAAGATATAAATCTACTACAGAATATCAAAGATACTTGAACTGCCAAAGCGATCAATAAGGCGACATTACAGTGAGTAAACAAACAGAAGTTTTAAAATCCATCAAAAGAAGGAAGTTGGAGTATTTCGGATGTGTTATAAGAAATAAGAAATATTAACTACAATATTACAGATCATTGTTGAGGGAAAGATCGAGAGGAACGTAGTCCAAATAGATGCAAAATATCATGGCTCAAAAATCTAAAACAACTTACGACCCCGTCTGATTCAGAGTACAACGTCTTTATTTAGAAAAGCAATTGATAAAGAGCAGCTCATACTTTTGAATTTCGATGTTCTAGGAGGACAGAGCAGAAGAAAAAGAAGAAAGTATCTAGGCTCATCAGTAAAGCACAGTACTATTCTTTCACGTAATCCTGCGAATGCTATTTGTTGCATATATACAAATTCTAAAACTTTTATACGCAGCACACAGTGTCACGAGTTGACTACAGAAGCCGATAAAATTTTAATTTTTTTCGTTTTTTGTATCGAAATGTAGTAGTCGTATTCTGTTATTGTCAACTGCATTTTAATTCTGGAGAAGGATTTATAAATCTGTGAAATCAATATGTAAAAAGATCGGAAGATCCGTAAATAATCGCATACAATCAATAAAACAGGCCTGTGTTCGGCATCGCCGTAAAGGGATCCTAAAGTGCGATATTGTTGTAATAGTTTGTATGTACATGTTTACGGCCACATCAATATCGCACGCATACAAATTTCGTAACAAATTTTTTAAATACATAATTTTTTAATTACATTAAAATTTCTAGCTCATTTCTAAAAGCACAGTACTGTTTCTTCATGTAATCCCTAGTCCAAATCAAGATTGTTTCATATGTACATAGTGTAAAACTTTTACACAAATCAAATATTGTTAGCAATCGGCGCGAGAAGCCGAAAACAAAATTGTAATTTTCCAACTTTTATTCGTCTTTGGCATAAAGTCAACCGGTTTGGACTACATTATCGTTTACACTTTAATTGTGGAAAAAGATTGAAAAATTTTTAAAGGCAGTCAGAGAAATATTTGTTTAAAAAATAATCGCATTTGGTAGGCAAAACAGATCCCAGGATGAAATTACCGACTGCAATTTTGTGAGTATCTCCAAATTGATTGAATGGAATTGAAAATTCTTTAACAAAATTGAAGTAGACATAAAATAGATGTGCTATAATAAAATTTATAGTAAAAACAAAAAAAATTAAAAATTACATTTTTTCGGCTCGTACAGTTGTCACTAGACATAGACATTTCCATAGTATAAAAATTCAGTATCTCATATGTACAAATAAAACTATCGTGCAGATTGAATTACATGAACAATACAATAATACTAAGCTTTCTGAACTAACAAGGGACCCACACAAAGTGCACAATAGCTGCAGCATAAAGAAAATTATCCAAGTATCTTGACTCTCTTTGGATCACTTTACACCCAAAAACTAGACCGGAAATATAATTAATATAAATAATAAAATGCCTGTCGTAGGCATCGAAAAATTAAAAAAAAATTAAATTTATTTTATTATTTATATTTATTTTATTTCCAGTCTAGTTTTTGGGTGGAAAGTGATCCAAAGAGATGCTTGGATAACTTTCTTTATGCTGCAGCTATTGTGCACTTTGTGTGAGTTCCTTGTAAGAAAGCGTAGAAAAAAAAAAATTCACTTAACTACAATTTACGTATATACGCATACTTATCAAAGATAATGAATGGCAAATAGAGAATCATTGCGTTTAGCAGTAAGTGCCGGATTTTGCAAAAGATCGTTGACAATATGAAGACAGATGTACATGTTTAAGTAACAGAACAATATTGTATGAAACTGATTTAAAAATACCACTATTATTGTCATTTTTAGTTTACAATTGAGAAGTCTATTTTAACGACTTCGTGAAAGTTCAACTGTCGTGCTAGCATTTCCTTAAAAACAAAATCATTTCTTTTAATTATTTTTCTGTTTAGGTAAGTCAGTATAACTTTTCTTATAAAAATCATAAAATAAGTACAAAAATATAAATAAATTTCCAATAAAGATAGGTGTTATTTTATTTTTTTGTGTGTGCGCCTCACAATTAGGATTCACATACTGCATTAGGATTCCTACCAGCATAATAAATTGTACCTAATTTCACAAATAGAAAAAGTATTAAATAATAAAATACTGTAAATATGTATCACATTATTTAAATAGGTATATCAAATAAAAATATTAAAATATATTTTAAATAAAAACTATAATAACATCACGCGTGCGATTTAATTATAAAATATCATATTTATACTTGCCATCTGCAACTTAGTTATATATGGTTTAATAGGAGATAACATATGTTGGAATTCCGGGTTCCATGCAGCGAGAAAATAATAAATGTACATGATTACGTGCACACCACAATTGACCAATGAAACAATTGTCACCCTTTCATCCAAAATGTACTTTAAATAATACCAGAGAAATGTCACATTAGATACATGATGATACACGTGCAAAGTAGAAACTTGGTTTTGTTTCTTTCTCAATACAAACACGCAGGTTTCGACATAATCAAAAAGTTTCAGTAAAATTAACCACCATATTACATTCAGTAGCTGAAACGTAAATATATTTATACAAGATATGTAAAGTATTATAATCATTAAAACAATAAATATCAGCTATGTACATAGATATTGATATGACAGCCAATACCTAATAAAAGAATTAAAGGCTACTGATTAATTGTAAAATAAATTATCTTTTCAAATATTTTAATATATTAAATTTAAATTATTTATAAAAAAAAACTTTTTATTTAAATTAATTATATTTATAATTACACACAACTTAGATATTTAAATTAATTGTTCTTTTTGGTCTAATTAAAATTTATCAATGGTTATTATAATGGGTATAATGTAACTTTTGAAACGCATATTTAAAAATGATATAATTGCGAGTCAGAAATAGAATTCACATTTAATAATACTGTTTTTCTATATGATTTGTCTATATGATTTGTCTATATGAATTATAATTTGTCAACAAACTTTATGATAATTGTTATATTGGGAAAACATACCTTAATCACATTACTTTTAGAGTGTTCAAGAGCTTCATCACGTCGTCCACATATAAAACTCACTTCTGAAAACCAACCGGCAGATATATGTTCTTTTACAAACCATAAGTTTGCCAAAATTTGAATTACGTTATAAATTAGTATAAAGGTTTTCAATTTATATGGCGGTCGATTTTTCATGTAGCGAGGCCCAGCATAAAGAAC
>NW_012048687.1:0-445 GCF_000956235.1 Wasmannia auropunctata
ATATTTATATTATTTTATATATCCGTTTTGTATATGTAACCTGATATGCTTTCATATTTTTCTTTTATTCAATTGTTTCATTTTCATCAATATCGTTTTTACTGTCTCCAATTGAGTCTATACAGTAATAGGTATATACTTAATGGAAAATGATTTTTCAAAAATTGCGCAGGCGTGTGTATATTTGTATTTTCTTCCTGTTAAATATCAGACAAATAGAAATTAATATTTCCAAAATATTAATACAATAAAAACAAATAGAAATTTGCAGACATGTTTCAACAAAGTGATGAAATAAACCATTGGTTCTTTCCGTTCAAAGTATAAAAAAAATTTTTTCCCGGATACTAGGATTTTTTTAACTTTAGCAAGTGAAATTGAGTAAGAAAAAAGGCGAACCCAATGATCTCTGTGTGTTTCCCAAATCGTTGTAAATGCGTGAACT
>NW_012048688.1:0-636 GCF_000956235.1 Wasmannia auropunctata
GACGTGTGCTCTTCCGATCTGTGCTATTTACACTTTTACGCAAATATATACGGGACCTACAGTTTAACAATACTAATTAATTGCTACAAAACAATATTAATTGCTTTTATTTCTAAGACTTATTATTTTATTTATTTATCTTTTTTTATTTATACCGCAAAAAGTCTTTAAGTCCGCATGTATCCGCACACTATTCTGGCACAATACAAGTGTGTTTAAACGCCATCTGAATATTGCAGGTTTCAGATTTAAATTTGCTAGACAGTGTAATTTGTTTAAAAGAGTTCATGCATTTTTGAATTTAGGAATCATTTTCCATTAAGTATACACAGTGAAGACGATATTGATGAAAATGAAAAAATAAATGAATATATATGTATAACGTGTTTATACAGGGTGTCCCAGAAATTTTAACACAACACTCGTATGTAGATAGAGCTGATTAAACTAAATCAAAAAGTTTTATATTATTTTAGGAATAGTTTACGAGAAATTAATTATTTAAGATTGTCGAATCAGCCCGTATTCGCCCGGCTTACTACCAAATGCAAGCGCACAGTGAGATACGACTGCGCTTATGCGTTGCTAGGCGCGAGGAGTTATTTACTACAAGCGGGAATGGTTTTTTACGAGCGG
>NW_012048689.1:0-370 GCF_000956235.1 Wasmannia auropunctata
TGATTTCAGTTTTTTACTGTTAATATTTATTAAATTATTGTAAATTAAATCGATTTATCACTGTAATAAGTAGCGCAATCATAAGTTATAATCTACATAAAATAATTATTGTAAGAAATGTAAAAGGCTTCGTGGTTATTTCGTGGTATATAAGTGTAGAGGATTAGTAAAGGATTGAGTATAGCAAAATACAAGTGCTTAGCTCTTGTATTCTTTGTTTAGTTTATTGTCTCGTACATCCCATCTGTTTGGGATATACGGCATTTTTAGCGCGTGGGATTTATACCATAGCACAGACGCTCTATCATTTATTTATAAATATAAAAGTAAATAATAATACGTGATAGTACGCCCTTTACATTAATCATAA
>NW_012048690.1:0-534 GCF_000956235.1 Wasmannia auropunctata
TTTTCATTATGTATTTTTACGAGATCTACAACCAGGTTTTGAATTCGTAGCGATGACGGGACGCTTGACTGCAGAAATCGTTCAATGTCCATACGTCTCTCGATGAACATCTTCCACATTCCATAAGGCAGGATGTGCTTGCCTTGTGATTGCCTCGGTTGTCACCAATAAGTATTTCCACATAAGATATAGATCCCACGCTGACTCCAATATCCAAGTATTTAAAATTAGTGAATGTTAGAGCGAATCTTCTTCCCAATATACGAGGCGTCTTCGAAATATGAGACGCAATTCTATAAAAGAATTAAAGCATGGAAAAAAAGGATAAATAATTTATTGAAACGGTCTCTCGATCGCCTCATCCTTCAGCGGAACGTAGAAATTCATTATTCTTGAAAGGTGACAAGCCAATTTAGCACCACTTTGTTAAACTGTTCTTTCAAGTACGCCTATCAAAGTGCAACTGACAAAATCGCGATACCTCATACTTTTATGTAAACTCCCCTCCAATTCGCTGTGACAAAGTTTGATTTT
>NW_012048691.1:0-790 GCF_000956235.1 Wasmannia auropunctata
AATCGGTTGGAGTGCCAATTCTTTCGCCCGTCCCGCGCCATCCCATCGCCCTTTTTCCTCGCCCTGCCCCTCTGCCGTTAGGCGGAGCCGACCGGCCCTCGTGCGACCGACCTCGGGAGCGGCGGTTGAAGGTCGAGTGTTGTCGCGCTCAAAGATTTCATTCGCGCTATCGCGCCGTAGTTTCGTCTCGCGGGTGACGTGCCCTGGAGCACGTCTGGCGCCCATTTTTCGTGTCGCCGCTCCTCGTCGATCGCCGGAGGGACACATCCCGGAGGGCTGCCACCTTCCCTACTGGGAATCGTACGCGATTCCCGTCACTTGTTTGATCCGTTCTCGTGTGAGTTACTTAACTCGCGGGAGATCGTGACACATGATATATATTTAATGCACATTTGTTTATGTAACGCATCGTACACAATATGATCTGACGCGTAAGCTATGAGTTTACAATCAATAGGCGAAGTTTTATCATACACCTTACGCAAAATATTTATCGCATCGTCTTTATTCACGATACAATTGTGACGTAAATAATCGACAAATTGTTTAAACTTATTACTAACGGTGTCCATATTTTGACTTAAATTAAAGTGTACATGCTCAACGCAATGTTCAAGTTCAAATATAAAAATCATAGTTGACGGTTTCATAAACATACAAGTATCATTCAGCGTCAATTTTACAATATTTTCATTATGAATTTTTACGAGATCTACAACCAGGTCTTGAATTCGTAGCGATGACGGGACGCTTAACTGCAGAAATCGTTCAATGTCCATACGTCTCTCGA
>NW_012048692.1:0-382 GCF_000956235.1 Wasmannia auropunctata
CCCGTCCGTTATTGTGTAATCGCGCCGACTAATTTTGAACGCGTTTCTTTTCGTTTCCGGCCGAATTTCCAGTCTATTGCTTGTCTCTTCTTTTGTACGCGGAGATTCGTCGTGCCGTCGGATTATTCGCGCTTACTAGCGCCGCATAAGTCGCGTTGCGGCCGTATTCGTCTTATCACACTGTGTTACTTTTTCCTTTTTTTCCACCGTTTCTTATCGCCGCTCCGAACGGCCAATAAATCTGTTATTAATTTCTTATTATTAATCGGTTGGAGTGCCAATTCTTTCGCCCGCCCCGCGCCATCCCATCGCCCTTTTTCCTCGCCCTGCCCCTCTGCCGTTAGGCGGAGCCGGCCGGCCCTCGTGCGATCAACATCGGGAA
>NW_012048693.1:0-898 GCF_000956235.1 Wasmannia auropunctata
ATTTTTCAGACCATTGCTTTTCAAGTAAGTTTAGCGCTAACTTTTTTTCCTTTCGCTAAAGTATCGGATAATATATATGATATATCTGAGATCAAAGATCTACATTCTAAGTAAAAAATTTAAATTTGGCCAAGGAACGAGCAAGGTGTGCCGTGACATGAAATCACTAAGCTCGTTCCTTGGCCAAGTCTAAATTTCTTACTTATTTTTTTAAACACGAGCTAGTGAATGGATTTCTAATTTTATCTACATTCTACTCTTTTTTGTATCGTGATAATATCATATATTGTTCTCAGTGTGTTATATTTTTCAGGATGACATTTACCAGTGGGCCAGAGATCACCGCGTGCACCACAAATTCACCGACACCGACGCGGATCCGTATAACGTGAGCAGAGGATTTTTCTTCTCGCACATAGGTTGGCTTCTGGTACGTAAGCATCCTGATGTTACGCTCAAAGGTGCAACGGTCGATTGCAGTGATCTCAAGCAAGATCCATTCGTGGTGTTTCAAAAAAAGTACGTCACAGCTTGTTTCTGCGGGAAGAAGATCGAGCCGATTAAACATAAAATTGATTCAATTGATCCTACACCAATGTTATTTTACATTCGCATCTCCTTTCTCAGGTGGTATCTGTATATGATGTTGCCTTGCTCTTTTATTATACCAGCATTAGTACCTTGGTGGTTGTGGGATGAGAGTTTGTGGCATTCGTGGCATCTTGCAATCTTTAGATATTGCATAAACCTGAATGCTACTTGGTCGGTGAATTCCGTGGCTCACATATGGGGTATGAAACCATATGACAAGTACGTACTCGTATTATTTTTGAGTTATCAAATATACATGTGTCTGCGTTTATACAGGGTGTCTCCGATCACCTGCAATCGGAACACA
>NW_012048694.1:0-307 GCF_000956235.1 Wasmannia auropunctata
TTAAGGGGTTACACCACCTTGACCGCCTAAAAATCAATCAGTAACTTTGGGAATTTTTTTTTAGGAAAACAATAAAAGTAACAAAAAATTCGTTTTAAGGCTTTAATAGTACAAGTCTTAAGAAGTAAAAAATATTTTATTTATTTATTTTTTTAACAAAATGGCGACACTGAAGCCAATTTATTAAACGTCGTTTTGTCAAATCGGTGTTGCGGGGATCTGCCATTCGATTGAACCTGGAGCAAAAAAACCAAAATTTTTTTAAAAACTATATAATATGCACTAAAGAAATACATACGGATATTTT
>NW_012048695.1:0-573 GCF_000956235.1 Wasmannia auropunctata
GTAGAATTTGCTGAACGAGAGAAAGAATTATCATTTTACAATATATATG
The DNA here is from genome assembly GCF_000956235.1 of Wasmannia auropunctata. Classification (NCBI taxonomy): domain Eukaryota; kingdom Metazoa; phylum Arthropoda; class Insecta; order Hymenoptera; family Formicidae; genus Wasmannia; species Wasmannia auropunctata. Next base: position 50 of record NW_012048695.1, read on the forward strand.
TATATCTTCCTCGTCCGGTGAAAAAAACCAGGCATCTTCAGTGAATTTGTTTTGCGCCACGCCACAAGCTACCGTTTCCCACGTTAACAAACTGTTAACAAATGTCAAAACAATTATATAAATTTATCATATATTTTTGTTAATTTATTTAAAAATTAATTAACAAAAATATATGATAAATTTATATAATTGTTTTGACATCATTAAATCTTCCTCAGCACAAAACAATCTTAAAAATAGAAAATTTAAATAATATCAATAAACAAAGTAAAAAAGGGGCCTCGAGCCAAAGCATAGGTGTTGTTTCGCTCCAATATATATATTTATTAATTTAATAGTTTCTTTGCGATTTAAAGAATAAACGTTTCGACTCCGAACGGGTCATTTTCAATGTTAATAGAAATCAGTTAGTGCATTATATAAAATTAAAAATCATTACAATAACGTGGTACGCTCACAATCCGCATATACATAATCGCAGTCCAAATTATAAATATGTTGATCGTGTAAATTAAAATCCGTGG
>NW_012048696.1:0-494 GCF_000956235.1 Wasmannia auropunctata
ACAATCGCCGGATGCCACCCGACGAACCGTCAGGCGAAGAAGGCGCGGTGCGCCCCATATGTTTTAAGCGTTCCAAAGGCAACTTAAGGCCAGCCGACAAAGACGTTAAATCCGTAAATCATGTAACGGTACCGGAAACCACCGAACGGAGCCGATCGCGGCCGAATGCCGTAATGATAGGGTATATAAGGGGCTCCGAAGCCAGGAAGGCTACCAGATCCTGACCGTCTCACGAACCGACGACACCGGGGTAAAGAGCTGCTTTGCCTCGGTCCGAGTGATTCTCGGTGGTGTCTCGATTCGCAGACATCCAGACACGATCCGCACAGTGGCCCCGAAATACCCAGGAGTAGAGCGTTTCTCTGCTCTTGGCTGAGTGTTTCTCGGCAGGGGCCACTCCGAACTCCTCAGTACCCGGGGGGAACGAATCAAGGGGTGAAGCGCTACTTCGCCTCGATCCGAGCGATTCTGGACGCTTCGCTTCCCTATTCTCC
>NW_012048697.1:0-799 GCF_000956235.1 Wasmannia auropunctata
CGTCAACGCAGCAATACTTCCGGATCTGAGGGACACGACGTCTGGCCAGGCATGGACCGAGACATCGGACCAACGGATCCTGCCGTTTATCAGTCGACACGCCGACCCCCCTCGCCATACCCGCCGGTGTATGATCTTCCGAGGCCCGTCACGGTCCCCTTGGGCAACACAACAACGACGATGACATCAAATCTCATCAGAGATATTCTGGACGCGGAGTTCGAGGAGGAAGACCCCGTCGGCGACACCCGCCCACGTCTCGACTCTCCGCCATACGCCAACGCGACAGCGGATGCCGCAACATCGCCGCCTCCTGGAAACGAGTACGTGGAGATGGCATCCAATGCAGCCACGAGGATGAGTGGATCTGACGCTCCACACTCCACCGGGACCACCCATGCTGAGGCACAATTTTCGAGGCAGCCGGTGTCGGGATACGAGAACCTGGCAGAGCCCCGTCAACGGAACCACCCGCTAGGTGAGAGAGTGATTCCAATACCTCAAGGTTCGCCCCCAATTGAACGACCGCGTCAAGTGCCGATACCGCTTTATTTCCGCGACTATTTTCATCCGGATGTTCTACCCGCGTATACATTTATTTGTCATTTGACTTGGTACGCACAAGTTTCCGCTGATGTGATAATGTGCGCCGAATGCGTGACGGAGGAACATTCCTTTTGCGCCTATAATAGAACCGCGACAGTGTGGCGACATTTGCACATTATATTGCGAACATTTGAACACACGCAAATGCACTGCGGGCGTTGCTATAAATTACTGATGAAAACACAGCGTGCGA
>NW_012048698.1:0-524 GCF_000956235.1 Wasmannia auropunctata
TATACAAAGGATGCTGTATCAAAGGAAGTAAAACCAAAGAGTCAACCCCTCACTCTTCAGCCCATTATATAAACGACGGTAACCAAAGCCCGACCGAACAGTCGAGCCTTCCTGATAGGACCAGTAACAGAGGCATACATCCTGAGGAGACACAACCCAACGAAGTTCCAGAATAGAAGAGTCGTAAGTGCCAATCCCAAAAAGCTTGAAACATAAATTTTAAAAGTCTTTGGTATTGGATTCTTATAGCTGAATGCAGAGAAGACACTGGCACAGAATTTTAGGCCGCCTTCATCGTAGCTCTAGTTCTATCTTCTCAATGCGGCCGCCAGTGGACATCGCACCGGAGGACGAGGGCCGTCAACGCAGCAATACTTCCGGATCTGAGGGACACGACGTCTGGCCAGGCATGGACCGAGACATCGGACCAACGGATCCTGCCGTTTATCAGTCGACACGCCGACCCCCCTCGCCATACCCGCCGGTGTATGATTTTCCGAGGCCCGTCACGGTCCCCTTGGGCA
>NW_012048699.1:0-816 GCF_000956235.1 Wasmannia auropunctata
TGTCACTAAATACCCAGCTAGTTTATTAGTTGGCACCCCTGTTCTTTTAGCCCGCCATGTTCTACTCGCTATATATGTATAGACTCTTCTTGTCGTTCTTCCCGCGCGATTAGCATTGTCCGCACGGAATGTTATCTTTCTTTCATTTTATATATACTCTCACCTTTGTACAACGCAACAAGAAGTTTTCTTTTGTAATAAACGATATCAGTTTTCACTGCTGATCGTGTTCTTGCGAATGAGAGTTTGATTCACGGACCTGAGCCTCGTGAAAGACTTAACAGGTTATGGGCCCAGGGTCGCTTGCATTGTGTAAAGTTCTTTCCGTGATATAGTTTACTTTGAGAAGTAATACGTATCATACACAGCAAGTTGAAGTTTTTTTATTTCTCTTTGGGCATTGAAAGAGATCGTTTTGTTTGTACGTGACATCAAAGGAAGATAAGTATGTCGATCAAGATTGATGTAATCAATGCGATTTCGCATCTGAAAGGACCAGAAAATTGGGACAGATGGAAGGAGGATATGACGATGATCCTCACGATGCAAGGTTTGCTCAGTATCTGCGATGGTTCCCGAGAACGTCCTGTTGTTAGTGCGACTGCAACACCCGAAGAGAGCAGGGAAGTAAACGTTAAAATTGAACAATTTAATAAAGATAATGCACAGGCTAAATTTTATCTTGGCAGTTTGGTAGAATCTCAACATCGTGTCCACGTTATTAAGCCGACACTAGCGAAAGAAGGATGGTTGAAACTGCATCAGATGTTTGACACTGCCACAAGTCAGAGGTTAGATAAGCTACTCGCTAAGTTT
>NW_012048700.1:0-593 GCF_000956235.1 Wasmannia auropunctata
AATAATTGTTACTAATGAAACGTTTTATTTGATTCACACATTAAATTTATTGATTTACTGTATCGAATCCATATTATTACTTATCTGTTTTATTACTTGTGAGGCACTTTTCTCAATTCGATCCTGGATTTAACATGGTGGATGCTCACGTGATCTGGAAAAGGAGTTCAAAGGCGCCGACACGAAGTGGACCTACTGGTTATACTGTGGCTGAGCTCTCTGAAAGCTTATAAAATTCGAGAAATAAAACTCTCAGCGAGTTCGTTTTGCTCAGCTTTCGGGAAGCTTACAAAATTCGACAAATCAAACTGTTAGGAATACCAATCAAATGTCACTAAATACCCAGCTAGTTTATTAGTTGGCACCCCTGTTCTTTTAGCCCGCCATGTTCTACTCGCTATATATGTATAGACTCTTCTTGTCGTTCTTCCCGCGCGATTAGCATTGTCCGCACGGAATGTTATCTTTCTTTCATTTTATATATACTCTCACCTTTGTACAACGCAACAAGAAGTTTTCTTTTGTAATAAACGATATCAGTTTTCACTGCTGATCGTGTTCTTGCGAATGAGAGTTTGATTCACGGACCTGAG
>NW_012048701.1:0-366 GCF_000956235.1 Wasmannia auropunctata
TATCCCCTGTGTGCCTTGTCGACTCAGTTATAAGCAAATACATCAGAAATTTTCTTTAGTGATCACTCCTACAAATAATTGTTACTAATGAAACGTTTTATTTGATTCACACATTAAATTTATTGATTTACTGTATCGAATCCATATTATTACTTATCTGTTTTATTACTTGTGAGGCACTTTTCTCAATTCGATCCTGGATTTAACATGGTGGATGCTCACGTGATCTGGAAAAGGAGTTCAAAGGCGCCGACACGAAGTGGACCTACTGGTTATACTGTGGCTGAGCTCTCTGAAAGCTTATAAAATTCGAGAAATAAAACTCTCAGCGAGTTCGTTTTGCTCAGCTTTCGGGAAGCTTACAAA
>NW_012048702.1:0-985 GCF_000956235.1 Wasmannia auropunctata
AGTTTGGTCCTATAATGCAGTAATAAAATAAAATATTATATTATAATATATTATATTATAAAGAGTATATAAGAAAGCTGGTGTATTATATATTACACTTTTCGTTAACCGCACTCCGAGAGAGTATTGTGTCACTCGATTTTTCAAATTCGTGTCTATCGCTTGCTGTTTTCACGTTAGCTCAAATCGAAGAATCCGTCGTTTACGGTTTTCACGTTAAGGCCATGGCACACAAAAATACTTAAGAAGTAAGCCGTAAACCGTAAGCAAATTGACCAATCACAGTCGAGACTTAAGAGCGCCATTTTAAAACTTGAAATTTAAGAAGTAACGTTGAAAAAATCTATAAGGATGAAATTTTAAGTATTAAGTTTCACGGTCAGCCAATCACAGATTAATATATATTCTGATTTCGATCCTAATCTGTTTTCTTTCCCTTGTGACATTGTGTCGCTATAATTGTTTAACATCATTGCAAACGTGCAGATTTTTATCAGTATAAATTATTTTTCTTTTTTAAGTAAGTATTGAATTACATAATGTATAGTTATGAAAACTTCTATATACATATAAGTAATTCAATATTTATTAAGTATATGTTTGATATTTTCTTATAAAATTAGTGCTTAATAAAAATTATACATTTTATTTCTATAAAGACTTTCTATAATTTTGTAAATATTAATTTCTGTTTTAGTTCTGAGGCTTTCAAAAGTTTTTGCCAACTGTAATATATTAGGTTTATACTTTCAAATATAATACAAAAGTTCGGTTTGTGGTTTCATTAAATTTATTACAACGGTGTGTATATTATTATTTCTTTCGTACTTCTTTAATAATACAACTAGAACAAAATAAAGCGCGCGCTTCGCGCGCGCCATTGAGCTTTTACCAACATATATTTTTATACTATTCCAGAAACTAATACACAATTTTTAAAATATAAATTTACATGATTGCAATCTTTATTTAATTCATGAAATAT
>NW_012048703.1:0-574 GCF_000956235.1 Wasmannia auropunctata
AACGCTCAACAAAAAAGTAAATTGAAGATAAAGATTCATTCTTTCGAAGTAGTAAACTGCATTTGCATGCGATTTTTAATTCGCGCCATGGAACTTGTCAAAGTTCGTAAAAAATTTTGAGATTCGTCGGGCCTTTTCTATCCTTGTAATTCCATGAAAGATCAGTAGGATCGTTTTTTAAAGTATCGATTTGGAAAGTAGAGATTTCAAGCTGTAAAATGCTTTTTTAATCATCTCGATACGATTATTTTTGATGAAGTTACACTCTCTTGAATATTACCTATTTTTGGAGGGTAGAGTAAGTGATGCTTTCATTTTGTTGAAAAGTGTAGCACAATTTTGTAAATTAGATAATACGCAATAATTTTAAATTAATTAAAATAAAAAATATTGAAAATTAAATTACCTGTTTATGAAAGAGTTTGGTCCTATAATGCAGTAATAAAATAAAATATTATATTATAATATATTATATTATAAAGAGTATATAAGAAAGCTGGTGTATTATATATTACACTTTTCGTTAACCGCACTCCGAGAGAGTATTGTGTCACTCGATTTTTCAAATTCGTGT
>NW_012048704.1:0-414 GCF_000956235.1 Wasmannia auropunctata
ATCATGCAACCGATTGTGCTGCAACAAAAAAGATAATAGAGGCGTAAACATGATAACTTTTGGTATGTTACTCAGCTGAAGTTTCTGTAAAGCGTCAATCGGCCTCGCAGTATTTATGTATGGATATACGTAATGAAGCAGCGTATCGGAATCCATTTCTACACCGGCGTCCGTCATAGACTTCAGGAGCGAATATATCTCAGTCTCACCCTTATTGCGGGACACTTTCATTAGTAAAGGCCAATAAAAATGTGGTCGTATCTCGATACCTTTACATCTCATCGCCTCGAATATCGCGAAGCACAGTTTCTCTCTACCCAGCTTCAAACCGATCTGCCCTACATCGGTCAATGCTTGTCGACTGCAGCTGGAATCAACAAAATCGTTCGCGTACCTAATAATATTCTGAATCGA
>NW_012048705.1:0-378 GCF_000956235.1 Wasmannia auropunctata
TAATGTTATACAAGTATTGATGTCTTTCGTACCGAGATAGGAGCGTACTAGTGGCATCATCAGTTCTTTATAATACACGGCGTGCGTGATTTTGTAGTTGCACAGTACCTTTACATCATGCAACCGATTGTGCTGCAACAAAAAAGATAATAGAGGCGTAAACATGATAACTTTTGGTATGTTACTCAGCTGAAGTTTCTGTAAAGCGTCAATCGGCCTCGCAGTATTTATGTATGGATATACGTAATGAAGCAGCGTATCGGAATCCATTTCTACACCGGCGTCCGTCATAGACTTCAGGAGCGAATATATCTCAGTCTCACCCTTATTGCGGGACACTTTCATTAGTAAAGGCCAATAAAAATGTGGTCGTATCTC
>NW_012048706.1:0-1630 GCF_000956235.1 Wasmannia auropunctata
ATTTTCCGAGAAGAACACGTGAAGCAACATATTGCGGAACAGAGCAGCTGTTGGCATCGGTTAGGCAAAAGTACTGGGTTCTTTCAGGCAGAAGAGAGGCTCAGAAGATTACACGTTCGTGCATTCATTGTTTTCGCTGGCGGCCGATCAGCGCGCAAGTAAAGATGGGAAACTTGCCGGCAGAAAGGGTGACAAATTACGTTCGTCCCTTTGCTATAAGCGGCGTGGATTACGGACCAATAAGAATCAAGGAGAACAGACGTCGCGGACGTGTGCTCAGCTCCAAGGCATATATAGTACTATTTATATGCTTCCATACAAGGGCTGTCCACCTTGAACTGGTGACAGACCTTACGACAGAATCGTTCCTCTCAGCTTTACGTCGTTTCATAGGCCGAAGGGGCAACTGTTTACATTTATACTCTGACAATGCTACTAATTTTATCGGTGCTGAGAGAGAGCTTAAGGAGATTTACGAATTTATTCAGAAGCAGCACGATGTGATAAGGGCAGAGCTTGCCAATCAAAAAATAGAGTGGCATTTTATACCTCCAAGATCACCCAACTTTGGAGGACTTTGGGAATCAAACATCAAAGCTATGAAAAATCAAAAAACACTTTTACATTGTGACGAAGGGACTCACGTTGACCTTCGAGAAGTGTTACACGCTACTTGTGAGCATTGAAGCTCTATTAAACTTTAGACCGCTCACGCCTATATCCAACGATGTTCGAGATAAGACTTAACAGTCTTAACTCCTTCACACTTCTTAATTGGGGAACGGCTACTGCAACCGGTAGAACGAGACTACTTAGACATATCAGAAAATCGTTTAAGGCTTTGGCAACATCTGCAGAAGATTCGTCAAGACTTTTGGCACAGGTGGACAAGGGAATACTTGGTAGACCTACAACGCAGAAACAAATGGAGAAGTGGAGAAGAAAATTTGCAACCAGGTACATTAGTACTCCTGAAGGAAGACAATCTGCCGCCGTTACTATGGGCAATAGGTAGAATAACTGAGGTCCACCCAGGAAGCGACAACGAAGTTCGTGTTGTTACGGTGTTCAGACGGCTAGTGGCAAGTTCAAGCGAGCAGCGAGGAATGTATGTCCTTTACCGCAAGAGGAAGATTGTAAACTTGATTTATTACCACGCGATTCATAATACATATATTGTTGAAAGAGGGCCTTTCAAGGCGGGCGGAATGGTTATTGCGCAATTTGATTGCTATTCTTTTTTTGTTTGTTAATTAATTTAATCTTTTTAAATTAAATATTCAGTTCAATTATTTCTATTAGTTTGATTTTGTTCATATATGCAAGATAACCGGCCAGCGCCCTCTGTTAGAGTCAAGTAGTAGTAGTTAGTTCGCAGTTCGAGAAGAGAAAAGACGTGTTTGTATTGTAAACAATAAAGGCATTGGTTTTCACAAAATATCGCATTGAGTGGACTTGCAAGCCCGCATCTTCTTAACAAGAAGATTAGTCTCTGAGATGCTGCACATTACTTTACAGAATAAAAGTCTCAATTTACAAACGGATATCGAGTTCTTACATCACAGTTGCGCTTCGATCATAAAGAAATTTAAATAAAGAGACAGTTGACATTTTTTCGGTTGACTTTGCT
>NW_012048707.1:0-529 GCF_000956235.1 Wasmannia auropunctata
CTATAGTTCGCATTATCGAGGATCTAGAAATTCATTCCCTTTTTATATTATAATATTTAAAGTGAGTCTATATATTCGAATGTCAGAATGTAAAATTATAAGGGTGTCGTTTGACACGTGGATATATAATTCTTTATTAAAGAAAAGGAATTTACTCAATATTAATTCAGCCTAGTAATATATTTTAATTCAGTGCGTTAAATTTTAGTCTCAGCAAAAGGCTTGCAAGGGAAGCGCAAATCGCTTATCTCTCGCCGAGAGACGGTTAAGTGGTGTCGTGTAACATAAACTTTTCGGCACACGGCCCGCACGAAATTCTCTGCCGTATAATAAGTAAAGCTTCTAGAAGGTTCTAGAAGGTATGATGTAAAATGAATTTCTGTCTCCTGTCGATCGTTAACTTTTCTAAAGGACCAAAAGAAAAGTCCATGCCGGTAGCTTAACAATAACCGGGTTTATGACTTTCCATGTGGTGTACATATGTTGTTTCTATTATGAAATCTTAACGGAATCCTTGTAGAAAGTTATA
>NW_012048708.1:0-560 GCF_000956235.1 Wasmannia auropunctata
CCAGGCGAGTCGGGAGCCTACCTGTACTCGCCCTCCGCGGATCCCCAACTGTCTCTCGGCGACGCTTATGCACTATGACAACAACAGGAGCGGAGAGGAGAAAAAGAGACAAGGTACCTAAGAACTCGCGCACAAGTCTCTTTTACGGGCTTTCAATGTGCACGTTGCTCACCGAATTCTATATCTTTCTATCGTGAAATATCGGCAATCGATTGCCTTTCGCGCAGTCCCGGCGCCAAGGGCGCCCTAACCTCACCTGTCAAAGGTGATCGCGTTCGCGGACAGAGTAATCTTAGCGTGTATCGGTTCTCTACGGAACCTAATTAACGCGGCTATCACCCTATCTTGTAACTATTCTTGCTACTTTCATATCAAAGCTTTAATAGTAATGATTACACTTCCCTACCATTAATTAAATATGGATGTATAATATATGACATCCTATATAATTGTTGTCGGCTATTGTTCTGTGATTCTCATAGACACATCTGCATCATGAATATCCTCGTAATGTAACAGTATAAACTTAAGACAAGTCCAATAACGGTGTCAAGTTCAGA
>NW_012048709.1:0-623 GCF_000956235.1 Wasmannia auropunctata
AAAAATATATATGTATAGATAGAAATCAACAAATAAGTTTACATTCATTTATATATAATACATGACAATTGCGGAATAACAAAAAATCATTATTGAAAACTGAAATATTTTGAGAGTATTATAAAAATAAAATGAGAATTGTAGAAGAACATTATAAAAAAATTCGGAAAAAATATTCATTACAAAACATTTAGAATAATGATTGATAATTTATGAAAACTATTGAAAATATAATATAATATATAATATATGCAATATAATATTATATATTATATGCAGTATATTAATATTATATGTAACTATTTTCAACAGTTTTCATAAATTATCAATCATTATTCCGATTGTTTTGTAAGGAAAATTTGTCCCGAATTTCCTCATAATATTCTTCTACATGATATTCTTATTGTAGTCTTATAATATCCTCAGAATATTTCAGTAAATATTCTAAGATTATCCTCCTAATATCTGTAGAATATTCTGCTAACATCCTCAAAATATTCAAACTGATATCCTGAGAATATCGTCAGGACACGAAGAGAGCGGACATGAGAACATTTTTCGAATATTCCCAGAACGTACCCAAATATTTTTCAAATATTCTCAGTATATGTGGAATATACGGC
>NW_012048710.1:0-1112 GCF_000956235.1 Wasmannia auropunctata
TTCAGACGTGTGCTCTTCCGATCGTTTGGTAAGACAAATATAGATATTTCTTTGATAAATCTGTAATTTCCTTGTATTTAATAATTAACGTTATGGTTTGTTTACAAATAGGTCAAGAACTTAACATTAATTGGAGGTCGAGACATGAAAACTGCTTGCCTGAATCTCATGAAACGACTCTTTTCCAACGAAGTAGCTGAGCTCTACAGTTGGGTTGGAGGAAAAAAGAAGGCTATATTTATGGATTTAAATATTTGCAAAGTGTTATTACGTAAGTTTTCTTCTATATACTTCAGTTACATTTATTTAGAAAGTATAGACTCAAAAGGCTATAAGAGAATATCATAAAGAGTTTAATACTAATTTTTATTTTATGTAATGAGGAATATTTATTAATGAAACAGTTATATTTATTATTAAAATAGTAATTCTCGATAAAAATAGGAGTTTCAAAATTATTCAAAATTAATAATAGATATGTTCGTTTTAAATAATTTATAATATAATATAATGAATTATAATTTATCGTTAATTTATAACTTAATTTAGTTACATCCATAATTTTATTCATATTGTCATAATTTTCTTAATAATTTATAATTAGTTTTTTATTATATATTTTTAAGTATCTATAGGAAATTTATACATTACAAATTTTATTACAGATGTTGTCAGGAGAAACTACCCTAATTGTTCAGAAGAGGAATTTTCAGCTCCCATTAAAATATGGCTTGCTCACGCAAAGGAGAGATTATCCAAAAAATAGAACTTCATTTTATCAATAAAAACTCATCACATTGAGAAGTTAAAGTAGAATTAATATTTTTATTTTATATAAATATAATATTTTGAGTTAAAAAAATATATATGTATAAATAGAAATCAACAAATAAGTTTACATTCATTTATATATAATACATGACAATTGCGGAATAACAAAAAACCATTATTGAAAACTGAAATATTTTAAGAGTATTATAAAAATAAAATGAGAATTGTAGAAGAACATTATAAAAAAATTCGGAAAAAATATTCATTACAAAACATTTAGAATAATGATTGATAATTTATGAAAACTATTGAAAATATAATATAATATATAATATATGCAA
>NW_012048711.1:0-355 GCF_000956235.1 Wasmannia auropunctata
TATTAGTTTAAATAAATTTTTATTTCGTCTTTTATAAACATCATAAAATTAGAGGAATAAAAGATCTAAAAAAAATGTAATACGCGATGTCACATTCGCATCCATACATACGCACGTGCGTGTCAAAAAATATCGAGATATTAATTAAAAGTTTTATTGTTTATACAAAGTGAGGTCTAGTTACATAACAGAGAAATAATACTTTATAACTTCTTTTAAACAAATTTTATAAATTTTATAAATTTTAATAAATAGATATTCGATGTCACAAAAATGAAAATTAAATTGCTATTTGACATTTAACATTTTTGATATTTATATTAAGAAAAAATTAAATAATTAGAAATAGACTGAT
>NW_012048712.1:0-4309 GCF_000956235.1 Wasmannia auropunctata
TTATGAATCCAGTTATCATAAAAATAACATTCTTTTAAAAAAAAAACAGGTTTGAGTTAATCTTTTTATTTAATACTTGTTTAATAAACTATTTAAAATGCATATACTGATAATACTTGCGAAAACGTTATAGAATAATAATGAATTCTAAAGACAATTTGAATAAATAAAAATAATAAGTTTAATGTTTAAATACATTGAGATATTAAATTAAAAGTTTTAGTAGCGTAATCAGTAATCGAGTAATAAAAAATTAAAATTTCATTTTTTTCAAAGTAAACTTTAGTCATTTAAACAAACAGCAAAATTATGTAATTTCTTTTAAATAAACTTTTATAAACTCTAATTTTTTAAACTCTTTTATAAACTCTAATAAAATTAAAATAATTTAATTATTAGATATCAATATCACAAAAATAAAAATTAATACTTCTTGATTTTTAATGACATATATTATATATATGTATATATACACCATGTAAAAAAATCAATGTTGAATAATTATGAATAAACTAATACTCATTGCATTTATAGGTTCCTTGAAATTCAAACGAAGAACAAAATGCCATAAAACTTATGGAATAACTGTTGGTACTTACAAGTTACAGTTTCCAATTGCGAATATAATGAGAATAAACGTAAAACTTGTTTCTTTCATATTTATGCTCACTATAGTGTCACTAGAAGCACAAATAAATTTTATAGCAGACTTCTTTTGGAAAGGAATGCTTAACTACGTATTTCCTAAAATTAACTACGTATTTCTAAAGATCCTGGTATAGTGATAGTAAGGAAGCCAGAAGATGTCAAAACAGAGAACAATGTAACCACATTAGATTTTGTAAGTGCAACACGTATTATAATATTTTGTTAATTAACATTTAATTTTTTAAATATTTATCTTAAAGGCACACTTTAAAAAATAATAGCTCAATTAAAAGATTATTTAGTCAAAACAATCTTTTTAATAGAAAAAAATCTTGATGTATTAATGATTATATAATACAACAAGGTGTTTTATAATCAATAGCGATACAGTTATCAAAATATCTTTGTCCAAATATACTCAGTATACATTGTCTGAATAAAAACATCTCAATTCAATCTGAATTAAAAAATGTGTAAAACAATTTCGAAACTGTTAGAAAATAAATACTCTTAAAATTTTCTTTGATTTGTCTTTTTTATTTAATTGTTTCATGTTATTTTACATATTACGCAGATCGGTTTAGTAGAGAGATATGGCTACTTTACCGAAGAGCATTACGTCACAACGGAAGATAGTTATAACTTGATAATACACAAAATGTCAAGAAATCTTTTATCTAAGAAGCGACAAAGAAAAAAAAGTTGTATTCTCTTCAACACGGTATCTTGTGTTCATCTGATTCCTGAGTATTGTTTGGTTTTAGCAAAGACCTTGGTGAGTGATCGTCGATATATGATGCGTCGGTTATTAGGTTAATCAGATTCAAAATTATTTTGTTATATGTATATAACTTCTTGATAAAAGATAAACATTCTTTTGTCCGCCACTGTATATTATACAGAAAGTAATGTAGACAAATTAAAGAAACTACAAATAATATAAACGAACGGCAGAATTTTCTATATTTGAAGTCACAATTCTGGACACAATATGCACAACTAAACGTGTAAAATTTTCATTGAGTATTTATAGAAGCAATCACTGAAAGAAGTAATTTTGCAATTATAGCGAGAATTATTTAGGTACGAAAAATTAGCTAAAACGGATGAGTGATTAGTAAGCACTGCTATACCACATATGTATTGTATTTAATCAATATAGCTAATATAGCTAAAAGAGAGATCAATATAGCTAACAGAAATTATATCTGAACTATTTGTCAAATTTAGCAAGAAAGTTCCTCTATGACATTTAGTCAGTCCAGACTTCAATCCACACTTTAATTTTATTTGATTATGAGACCTATATTTTCTTGTATATATTCTTAGAACATTGCTGCTATAAATTCTACGTATGACAGACCATTTTTTAGCAGATACAAAAAACAGCGACGTAATTTAAGTGTAATATTTAGAATTCTGGCTGGAATAGCCAGAAACATTTCCCTGAGTAAACAAGAAAACACTGAATAAGAATAAATATGTTGTATCAAGATTTTTTCGTTTTTGTAAGCAATTGTCCATGATTCAATGACTGTCAGACAATGATCGATTATTCATCAAGAATCGAAGTTGATCATTGTCTTTAATTTATGTTCTTAGATAAAAGATTGTCAAGTATGCCAGTGAAGTGTCGTAAAGTTCAATATGATCTTGAAAAGATCGATTATTACTGTTTCGCATAATATATTTGTTTGAGCACAACACATTCAATGCGGTATAATAGTTTTAACTTATCCGTTGTATCTAATAGTTAATGTTTTTAGATTTTAAAGTCAGAACACGTTAGAGATAAAATTTATTGATGAAATTTTATGTTTTTAGTTTAACAGTTATAGTTTAAAGTGTTTTAATTAAATTTATTGGTGAGTTATTACATTATTATATTAATATGGTGAGTTAATACATTAATATATTAATATGAGACATGTGTAAAAAATGGACAATATATGTAAGTTATAGAGCATACATACAATAGTTCTTATTTCCTCATTTTCTAATAAAACTTGATTAAGTTATTGACAATATTTGTAACATAAAATATTGCTAATAACTTAATAAATAAGAGAGAATTTAATTGTTGAAAAGTACTTTAAAAAACCTAAAACATCTTTGAAAATACGTATTGTAAAGTCTACAAAGGTAAAATCTGTAAGATATAAAATAATAAAAAGCAGACGAATTATTGCATCTATATTAAATTTCAGAATTTGTTTAAACAAACTTCCAGTATATATTTCGTGAACATTATAAAATCAGAAGAATAAAAAATATAGAAATGTAATATGCGCTCTCATATTCATTTATATAAGCACATGTATACTTTGTGCACGTATGTTTGTAAAATTACAAGTTGATTATACAAGAAATGTATATTAAATATAAATATGTTAAAAATAAACTAATACTGCATTTATAGGTTTCTTAAAATGTAAACAAAGACAAGTCTCATAAAATTTATATCAAATAATATTATTGATACTTACAAGTTATAATTTACAATTCCGAGTATCGACAACATAATGAGAATATACATAAAACTTGTTTCCTTCATATTTATGCTTACTATAGTGTCACTAAAAACACAAGTAAATTTCATGGGAGACTTACAATTTTTTTGGAAAGGAATAGTCAACTATGTGTTTCCTAAGAATTCAAATGTAGTGAGAGTAAGGAAGCCGGAAGAAGTCAAAACAATGAACAATGTAACCTTATTGAATTTTGTAAGTGCACCAAAAGTGTTTTTTAGTATTTTATAAATTAATTTTTATTCTTTTAATATCTTTTTTAAAAGCAAAAGTGGGGGAACTAGCAGTCCATATTTATTTAATTAAAACATAGCGCAGGCGCAGTAGGTAGCTCTCCCCAATCCCGTGCACCGATTGGCGGAGAGCGTGAAGAAAGAGAAGCGACAGAGAACAGTCAAGAGACGAAGGAAAGCAGTCTTGAAGAGCTTGATAAAACGGATAGTCGGAATTCGCATTTTGGTCTGTACAGTAAACTCGGTTTGAAATAAAGGGTGCAATACGAAACGAGTGAACTAAATTACCTTCCCAAAGATCCTACAAATAATACAGAGTTGCCTTTCTGCCATTCCTCACAAAGAACCGCTAATATTCAAAGTAAGAAGAGTAATCTTACAATAAGAATAAATAAACAAAGATTTTTTTATTTGATCTAAGCAATCGCTCATGATGATTCAGTAATGATACTGTCAGTAATCAGCTATTCATCAAAATCTAGTTTAATTTATAAGCTTCCTAGAATAAAAGTAGGTTAGCTGAGGTATGTAAATAAAGTATTGTGATATTCTACACATACAACCTTGACCATTTATATAATGATCGATTGTATTGCTGTAAGTTGACATTTTCGCATAATATATATACTTGTACTTTGAACGCTTCTCGTTCAATAGTCCAACATATTAGCCGTATTTATCAATTGTTTTTAAATTACAAGACAAAATTAGAACACGAACATAAAGGATATCTTATTGCTTCCTCATTAAATTTTAGTATCAGTTTAAATAAATTTTTATTTCGTCTTTTATAAACATCATAAAATTAGAGGAATAAAAGATATAAAAAAAATGTAATACGCGATGTCACATTCGCATCCATACATACGCACGTGCGTGTCAAAAAATATCGAGATATTA
>NW_012048713.1:0-368 GCF_000956235.1 Wasmannia auropunctata
TTTTTCGAGTGATTTTTCAGTGGACAAATAATTAATCAATAGTGATTGTAAAGTACGTAACGGATATTAATTAGTAGATACATTAATAGATTTCTTGTGATTTCTTCAAATGAATAGTTTGTATGTGAATCGAGTGTAAAATGTTGAAGTGACACGGTTTGTAAAAAAAAGAATTAACTAATTAATGATTTAATCTGTGTCAGTCAGTGGATAACTTGTGACGTTTACATTAAAACTATCGAAAATTTAATAAAATAAACACTCATTGCGTGGAAATCACATCGAAATGAGAATTCATCTATCTTTTTCGAAAAAGCTACAGAAGTCGACAAATCTTTAAAAGGTAAGGTTTTGTGCGTGCGTGCGTG
>NW_012048714.1:0-17635 GCF_000956235.1 Wasmannia auropunctata
TAATAGAAAAAAAGAATATCTTTATAAATATTAGAAATATCTTCTTGTTGATATTAAAATATCACATGATGTTTTTTTTTATGTTTGTCTTCACATATAGAGAAAAATCATTAAAAAATTTTATATCGTGTATGTTAACAATAAATTGCAAATAAATCTTTAGTGAATCTTTTAATTATTTAAATATATTATATATTATAAATATATAATTTATTTTTTATAATATATTATATAAAACGTAATACATTTCTCAACGTAATATGAAGTATTTCTTTCTATTCTTTAAATATTTCATACCTTTTTAACTAACTTTTCGATAAAATTAAAACTGAGTAATAAAAATATCAAAATTAAATAAAAATGTGTAATAGTTTTATATTAACTATTTATACATAATAAAAATATGAAATTTTGACATTTTTCAGTACGTACAATGAGAAAATATATACATAGGTACTATAGAATCAGTTAGTCATTATATTAAACAAATTCTAAACACTTTTGATGCATGAAGATGCTGCATTAATAGTGATGATTCCTGAATTGTTTGTGCATATAAAGTTACTGTATTCTTATCATATTATATAATAATAACTAAAATAAGATATTATTATTTTTTGCCTTCCACTTTCAATAAATACAATGGATAATAAATGCCGATCGGAGAGCTTCACCGATACTTTCTTACTAACAAATGATCTGATTATGAGTTATAATTATCTCGTTGCTTGATGCAGCAATTGCAGCTTTAACTTGCTAAATGTGAGACATCAGTCCATTTACATATTTCGTTGTAAAAACGAAAGATTCCATGGTTACTTCACGCCTAACATGTGATCCCTAAGACATTTCTCGCTACGCGATCAAATCACAGGTTTCAACTTGTCTAGTATAGATCAAAAAGAAGAAATTATGCACTCGCCATTCAGCAGTATTAAATATATTTTTTATCCGCAAAAACATTGGTATGCATCGGTATTTTGCAATAAATTAGATGCATAAAGATTACAATTATCTATATTATATAAAATTTAAAATATATCTCCAGAAGTCGTAGCATAAAAATATCAGTTATCCTTCATGGAATTTAAAATTAAGTAGTCGTTATTAATAAATCTTTAAAAACACTAATGCATACAGATATTGCATTCGATGCTCGATATCATCATCTGAATGCATAATATAATTTAATGAGCTGCATATTATAGCAATTATGTATCATTACTTTACGTGGTATTCTGTGATGTTTGTCGATCGAAGAGTGCCATGGTTACTTTACGTCTAACACATGATCCCTTCAGTTCTATTTTTCGCTACTTGTCGCAGCAATTACTCGCAGTTTTAAATTGTGAATATCGCCGGATGCAAATTGGTGACAAAGAGTTCATATCACTGTACGAATTTATCATTAAGAAATCATCATTAAGTTAAATTGTATTTATAATAATATAATTGTATTTATAATCCTCATTAAGTTAAATTGTATTTATAATAGAACTCTCGTAGGCCTGCAAAAATACTGAAGTGTATAGATAATGTGATTAATAATCGTAAACTGTCATGCATGACTTAAACTATACTTCATGATTCTTCAATGTTCAGCTTATCATCGTAAGAACAAACCATGGATAAAATGTGGAAAAGGCGGCAGCTATTTCACGCCACAGACTTTCAATCTTTGATGTATCCCAACTTCATCATCTGTCGCATCCTCGGAATATTTCCATACAAGATCAACGCTTCGACCTTCGAGACTTCTAGATCGCGCTATATTCTGCAGGTCTTTCCTATTTGCGTTGTTTGCATTGGCGAACTAATGATATTGCGTGAAATTTTCATTACTAAAACGGTCAACTTTGGAGACGTAACCGAAACTCTTGATTCGATCTTCTTCTTTACATTCAACGGCTTTGTAACACTCATTACGTGTTTCTTAAGCGGTCCGAAAATGCGTGTGCTACAGGCCATGTTGGACACCTCAACCAGATTACCTCCAGAATCGTATCAGAAACTGTCCAGATGGATTCATGTAAAGGATATCTTGGGTACCTTTTTCTTAGTCGCGCACGGACTCATACGTTATTATAAAATACGTGAAAAACTTTTCATCATTTTATTCTCAGCATACATTGTAATAGTGGTGTTTGAAATGGATATGCAATATATGAACTGCGTTTGTGTACTAAAGGCTTGTTTCAAAAGAATCAATGACAATCTGGTGCACATGCAAAAGATCATAGTAAACGATACACCATACGCTCCCAAAATGATCTGGCATACGCAGAAGAATCAATTATTACTGGTAGAACTCAGAATGTTAAAAAAGCAGCATTTAATAATCAGTAACACAGTGCAAATGCTAAATGTAATGTTCAGTCTACAGCTTCTTGTTAGTATAACCTTGACCTTTATTGAAATCACTTATGAATTGTATTCTCATTTACTGCGATGGCAAAATGGACTATCATTCATTTTGGACGATGAGATTAGTGACATGTTCTTCCTAACTTGCATAGCGTATGATTTTATAAAGTTAATATTGATAGTATGGGCTTGTGAAACCAACAAGAATCAAGCATTTGAGATCAGCACCACTATTCATGACGTACTTAATCGCACCAGTGATATGCAAATCAAGGACGAGGTAAAAAAAATCTAATCCGCATATTTTCTGCTATAAAAATGTCCCGTGTGCTAATTCAATTTTATATACTTTATATACATTTTATACAATTTTATATACAAATCTTGGTTTTCATATTTACATTTTCCAATAGTTTATTTTACGATTTAACGTTGCAGTTACACCTATTTTCTTTGCAAATATTGCATTGCGAAAATATATATTCCACGAAAGGTCTTTCTGTGGACGCGACGCTTCTTACTGCGGTGAGTATAATACATCGTTTGCTTTAAATAAAATATATATTGTTTACTATTTTCTTTGTTTTTAGATGTCGGGCAGCATTACGACATACATATTAATCTTAACACAATTTATGATCATGTCGTATTCTTGCGATGGAAAGACTGCAAGCAATAATACTCAAATAATTTAATTAGAAGGAGATACATAATAGAAAAAAAGAATATCTTTCTAAATATTAGAAATCTTCCTGTCATTGATATTAAAATATCACATGATGTTTTTTTTATGTTTGTCTCTACATATAAAGAAAAATCATTTAAAAATTTTATATCATGTATGTTAACAATAAATTGCAAATAAATCTTTAGTATCTTTTAATTATTTAAATATATTATATAAAATGTAATATATTTTTATAAAGTATTTCTTTCTATTCTTTAAATATTTCATATAATTTTTAATTAATCTTGCGTTAAAATTAAAACATATAAAAATATCAATAAATTAATAACAAAATGACTTTATTTGAAGTACCTGAGTAAGAATACATGTAATAAAATCTCAATTCCGTTTAAGGTAAATATATATCATTCTGTGATGATTGACAATAAAGTAAGATCAACAGTAGAATAAAATATGAACATAAATTTTATTAATTTTTTGTTTCAGTGATGTCGTGTCAGCGTGGATATCATTAAATATGATAAATACGATGATAGATATTCAAAATCAAAAATTATATTTCAATGCAGGAAAGGATTATTAATGTTAAACACTGTTTTTCTAATCTACTAATTAATCTGTGCGAAATGAGCTATTTTCAATCTTTTCTCTTTGAAGTTTATTATTATCAAAATATATTGAAATTTTCTTAGTTTTTGAAATTTTTAAATATGTATATGTATTTTAAAGTAACAAAGATTTATTGCGAAATTATTTCGCCAAATAAATATAATAACTATTATGAGTCAATAGATATAAAAAATAAATATCTGTAACAATTTGTTTTTAATCCAGCTAAAAATGTGTAATAATAGTTTCATATTAATTAATTATACATAATGAAGGTAAAAGTATTAAACTTTGAGATAATATTATTCCCGTGTGTACAATGAGAAAATATATACATAGGTACTATAGAATCAGTCAGTCATTATATTATCCGAATTCAAAGCATTATTAACGCGTGTAGATGCTGCATAATTGATGATTTCTGCATTGTATGTGCATATAAAGTTACTGTATTCTTATGTCATAACAATAAGGTATTATTACTTTTTGCCTTCTACTTTCGATAAATGCAGTGGATAATAAAGCAGATTGACAAGCGCCATAATTACTTCTCTAACATACGATCTATGAGTCATATCTCGTTGCACCAACTGCAGTTTTAACTTTATGCTCGCCGAATGTGAAACAGCCATCCGGTTTATACACTTCGTTGTAAAAACGCTTAAGAAAAAAAGAACAGTGGGATGATACTAAGAAAGCTTTTGCAATTACGCTTACATTAATGCCAAAATGCATTGATAACGTAATTGAGAATGTTTAGACTGTTGTCCATAACTTAAATTACTCTACAATCGCTTACTAGAAAGAAATCTGATCATGTTTAATTCATTGAAATATCGAGACCGATGTAAATGTAAAAGAAAGGGGAAGAGTTGGCGGATTTTTCAGGCCACGGATTTTCAATCTTTGATGTATCCCTGCTTCACTGTCTGCCGCATTCTCGGAATATTTCCATACAGAATCAATGCTTCAATCATTGAGACTTCTAGACCGCAGTACATTCTGTCAACCGTTATTATCTGCATTTGTTGCATCTATATAGTGATAATAGTGCACCATTTGCACGTTAACTTATTTCTAATGGTCAACATGGATCGCATACCAGAACTTCTTGAAGCGGAATGCTTTTACGTGCTCAGCGGTTTCACAGCAATTGTCACGTATATCCTGAGTGGTCCACGAATGCGCTTACTTCAGTCCATGCTAGAAATCTCTTCAATGTTACCCCCAAAGTCGTATAAAAAACTATCCAGATTTATCTACGCCAAGGACATCATTGGACTCTTTTACTTAGCTGCACACGCGCCGACATATTTCTTCATAATGCAAATGAATATCTTGATCGTAGTGTATAATATATACATCACCATGATGGTGTTTCAGATGGACATGTTGTATATAAATTGCGTATGTATATTGAAAGCTTGTTTCCAAAGAATCAACGACAATCTGATACACATGCAAGAATTCGTGACGAAGAATGAGAAACCTGTTCTTGGACTGATGTATCACGAGAATAAAAATTCTTTTGTACTGATAAAGCTCAATGCTCTAAAGAAACAACATCTCATGATCAGCAACACAGTACAGATGCTGAATATGACCTTCAGCTTGCAGCTCCTTGCTACGATAGTCATGACCTTTACCGAAATAACGTACAACATATATCTCTACGTACAATGGTGGCAACAAAGAAGAACATTGAGCAGTGCGGAAATGTATTTCCCGTTTTTTATTCCATATCTAACACATTTCATTATAAAAATAGTATTAATAATATGGGTCTGTGAGTCAAATAAAAATAAGACCGTATATATTAGCACTTCCATTCATGATGTGTTTAATAGTACCACCGATGAGCAAATAAGAAACGAGGTAACCTAGTCAAACATTTAATAAATATATGTTACTAAAAAGGATTTCAGCATTATGGGTGTTAAAAAAATTTCTCATATATTATAGTTACCGAATTATGATTTTTCAATTCTATATGTAATTATTTTGTGGTTTACAGGTACAACTATTTTCCTTGCAAATAATGCATTGCAAAAGTACACTTTCTGCGAAAGCTCTCACTGTGGACGCAAAACTTCTCGGTGCAGTGAGTGATCTATCATTTGTTCTTTATTAATTATATGTACGTATGTATCTTATGTACTTATTCGAGTACGTGTGTAACTATGATTTCAGATAGTGGGTAGTATCAGCACGTATATATTAATTTCGATACAGTTCTTGAACATGCAAAATTCTTGCAACGAAAAGACAGCAACAAATATCACGCAATCTATTTAAAAAAGATGCATTATCTAACAAAGTAAAAATATGTGTTTATAAGTAGTGCTTTATCTTTGTCCAAAGACATTTATGTGCGTATACCTATACCTACTATAGAGAAAAATTGTTTGAAAATTCTCCATGTATTATATGTAATCAATTGCAAACAAATTTTTAATATCTTTTAAAACGTAATAAAAATATCAATTAATTAGAAAAAAATGAGTTATATTTCTAATGTTTATTTCTAACAAAAAAAGAGAAGAAATAGTTGCGGTTCCTTCAAGTCACCGACTTTCAATCCTTGGTGTATCCCTGCTTCTGCTGCATTTTCGGAATTTTTCCCTGCAGAATCAATGCTTCGACCATTGAAATTTTTAGATCGCAGACATTCTGTCAACCGTTACTATCTGCATTTGTTTGTATCTAACATATTGATAATACTGTTAAGTTGTACCAAGCGTATTTTTAACGGTTTACATAAAAGCAATGCCAGAATTTCTTAAGGCTTGCATTTTCGTACTCAGCGATTTCATAACAATCGGCACGTATATCCTGAGTGGTCTACGAATGCACTTACTTCAATCTCTGTTGGAAATCTCTTCAACGGTGCTCCCGAAAATCGCATTAAAAGCTATCCAGGTTTATTTACGCCAAAGATATCCTTGGATTCTTTTACTTATTGTTAGGACACGCGCCGACATATTTCTTTATGAAAATTGATGTCTCATTTATCTTATAACTCTTAGGATATTTTATAAATATAATTACTTACAGTTTATTACATATTTTATATATTATTTTTAATTATCTGTATTTAATACTTCAATGAATTTATCTACATTTTGATTTCATTATTTCAAATCATTTCTCATTATATAAGTAATGTAATTATATATTTATAAAGTGTATTTCGTGCCCTACATAATTTAAACCACTTATTGAAAGTATATTTGTAATTCAAGTTTAATTTATCAGTTGATAATTTGATTGAATTTTCATTGAAGGACATAAAACAACGAATGTCATCGATACATTATCATAATGAGCAAGCTTTCCGCTACTCTATTTGTTTTCATTGTCTCTAAAGTATAGAAGATAGGTAATTGACTATATACTATGACGCATTAATTTTTAGAAGAAAATTTCAATTAATTCTAATCTATATAATTAATCAGATTAATTCTAATCAAAATAATAGCATTGTTTTTGCGTAATAAACTCGATTTATTAACATTATCTTTATCTCATATACTGTTTTTAATGCGATATTATTTTATTGTTTCTAAAAATACGTGCAGTGCAATTGGAAAATATTTTAATATATAATATTCATGTACAAATAAATTTCAATTTACTATCAATTTATAACAATATTATAAATTTTACTCACCATTACAAATTATGATTAAAAAAATACATATAATAATAATATACTTTTTATCAAATACAATACATGAATATTTTTTATATTAAAATTACAAAAGATAATAAATAATGTTAAAGATCAAGGTTGATATAAACGTAGTCGAATATGTTAATTTCATTAATTAAAATAGCTCTTAATTTCTTTATGTGATGCTTCTTAGATAGTTTGACAGTTTGTATGCATATTTTTCTCAATTTAGATGTGCTAAATGATAGTCAGCAATTAATTTATTACTTTACATGTTCTTATATTCTAGAACGTATTAAATAATGATCGAAAAACAATATTGTTTTATAGCTAACAAATAACTTCTCAGTTACGTCTTGCTACTCGACGCAGCAACTACTTGAAGATTTTAATTTAATTCCCCCAAAGTAAATATACAGACTAAAATCAGTATGTCAATTATATAAGTGTAAAAAGTTTGTAACTGAAGATGTAGAAAAGGAGATTTTGCAATAAGACTAATACTAACACTTCTAAAATACATAAAAAAATGATAAAGTAAATAAATTCAAGTATAACTTATTATTAATATATTAAATTATTGTTCTCTGACAACAATTCATTAATCACATTTAAATTTGATGCAGAAATTTCGGGTCACAAACTAAGAAGAAAGAAAGAAAATGGCTGTTTCATGCTACGGATTTTCAATCCTTGATGTATCTCAATTTTACCTTGAGCAAAATTCTCGGAATATTTCCGTATAGGATTAAAGCTTCGTCTTTGGAGACTTCTAAACCACGCTACATACTATGGACTATTATTATATGCGCAATCTGTGCTCATCAGTTGACAATGTTTTACAAAATTAATTTCTCTGGAACAATGAAGCTGGAAGTACAAAGGATTATTTCGCTTAATTTCTCTTTCATACATGGAATTTTTACAACGGTCTTCTCATATATCTTGAACGGCACGCGAATGCGCTTACTTCAAACTGTATCAGATGTCTCTTCGAAACTGCCCAAAAAGTCATATCAGAAACTGTCCAAATTAATACACGCTAAGGACGTTTTCGGTTTTTTATGTGAATTTTGGCTATTGTTAATATATTACTTATATTTTGACGTAAATTTAGGTGCTTCATTTGGAATTTCCAGAACATATGTCAACTTGTTGGCGTTTCTAATGGATATGCAGTATGTAAATTGTGTTTGTGTTATAAAGACCTGTTTCAAGGAAATCAACGATAATCTAGAGAATCTGCGGGAACTCCTGACGTATAATATACCCAGATGGATCTATCACGAGCAAAGATGTCCATTCTTGCTGATGAGACTCAAGACTCTGCAGAAACAGCATTTGATGATCAGCGAAACAGTGCAGAGGCTGAACGTAATTTTCAGCCTGCATCTTCTCGCTACCATAGTATTAGTCTTCAAGCAGATCACATTTTTTGTTTATTATAATATAGTAAACTGGCAAGATGGAACGATATTCTTCAAACTAAATATGATTTATCATATGCATGTTATATCATTCCTAATATATTACTTTTTGAGAATAATATTGATAGTGTGGGCTTGCGAAACCGGTAAGAATCAGGCGATAAAAATTGGCACTACTATTCATGATGTGCTTAACATCACCAAGGATGAGCAAATCAAAGATGAGGTAGTAAAGACAAATATAATTTAGTTTGAAAAATTTTTACAAAGATGTTGTACAAAATATATGTATATGTAATATAACCAATTTATATTTAAATTTATCACTCTTGTATTTATTATTTTTGGACATGTTTTTGCAGTTGAAACTGTTTTGCTTGCAAATAATGCATTGTAAAAATACATTCTCCACGAAAGGCGTCACTGTGGGTGCGACGTTGCTCACTGAGGTGAGTGATCAAATATGATACTAAGTTAAATGTGTATCATTTAAATATTTCATATTTTACTTTTAGATCGTGAGTGGCATTACGACGTATATACTAATTTTAATACAATTTTTGATCACGTCACATTCTTGTGATAGCAAAAGAAATGCATAATTAAAAAAATGTTCAAAACTTCTGTTTTTACGTAAAATATTTTTTTTTGTCGTTGTGAATAGAACAATTGTCCGACATTCTCATTTCTATATGTACATATAAATATACATGTAACATGATATATGTACTGAGTCAGATAAAAATCTTGCATCACGTATTCATTTAAATGCGTCATAATAAATAAATTATTAGTAATAAGAAATGTACTTCAAATTAAATATTAACTTAACAGTTCAATTACATTTTCATTAAGATTAAATTTATATTAAATAGCAAATATTTAAAAAATAATAAAATTATATATATATATATTTCTAATGTACAAAATTATATAGCGTTAAGTTGTACAATTTCGAACGTAATACAATTTTGAGTAAAATAAAAAATTTGAATCTAATTATCGAAATTTAAATTTTGTTTTCCCTATTTGATGATACCTTTTAATGCTCCACACAATGAGATCAGAGTTATCAATCTTGAATCTCGAAATTGGTTTCAAATATTAATTCGTTATATTTGATTAAATTTTCCTTGAAGAACGTAAAATATTACACGTCATCGACATTAGCATAATGAGCAAGCTTACGCTTTCCGCTACTCTATTTTTTTAAATTGTCAATGAATTGTAGAAGATCAGGCATTTCAAGATAATTTCATGTCTATGAAGTATTAAATTTTTAGAAAAAAATTTAATTCAATTATTTCTAATCTGAATAATTAGTTATATTATTTCTAACTGGAATTAGAGTATTGTTTTTACATGATGAACTCGATTTGTTAACATTATTTTTATTACATACTGCATTAATTCGATATTATTGCCTCTAAAAATGCACGCAGTATAATTTAACAATATTTTATTACGCATTTATTTCTGTACAAATAAAGTTTGAATTACTATCAATTAATATCAATATTATAAATTTCAATCACCATTACAAATTATGATAGAATAATATATATGACAATATACGTTTTATCAAATATATAAATATTTTTATATTAAAAATTACAAAAAATTATAAGTAATATTAAAAATCAAGATTGTTAGATCGATTGTGGACAAATATTTTAATTTCACTAAATAGAATAGTTTTTAATTTCTTTATGTAATATTTTTCTGATAGTTTGATAATTTTTATGCATATTTTTCTCAATTTAGATGTTGATCAGAATGATAACAGATATGTCAGCAATTAATTTATTATTTTACATGTTCTTATATTCTAAAATGTAATAAGTAATAATCGAAAAATCAATATTACTTTGTAGCTAACAAATGACCTCTTAGTTACGTCTTGCTATTCGACGCAGCAACACTACTTGCAGATTTAAACTTAATTCTTCCAGAGTATACAAACAGATTAAAATCAGAGTGCATGTCAATCGTACATTTGTGGTGAAAATGTTCAAAATTAAAGACTACATCTTAGAAAAAAAGTTTTCGCAATAAGGTTTATATTAACGCTTCTAAAATGCAAAAAAAAAAGATAAAGTAAATAAATTAAAGTAGTAATTTGCTATTAATATATTAAATTATTGTTCTCTTGGCAACAGATCGTTAATTATATTTAATTTGTCCCAGAAAAATCAAAGTTGCGTCAAGGACCAAGAAAACGGGGAGAAAATGGGAGTTGTTTCACGCTACGGATTTTCAATCCTTGATGTATCCCAATTTTAACTTCAGCAAAATTCTCGGAATATTTCCGTACAGGATTAAGGCTTTGTCTTTTGAGGCTTCTAAACCGCGTTACATTCTGTGGACTATTATTTTGTGCGCAAACTGTGTTTATAACTTAACACTATTTTATAAACTTAATCTCTCTGGAAAAATGAAGCTGGAAGTACAGAAGATTATTTCGATTAATTTCTCTCTTATATATGGACTTTCCGTACCATCCTTCTCATATATCTTGAGCGATCGGCAAATGCGATTACTTCAAGCTGTAGCAGATATTTCTTCGAAACTGCCCCAGCAGTCATATCAGAAACTGTCCAAATTAGTACACGCTAAGGACGTTTTCGGTTTTCTACTTCAATTCTGGCTAGGGTTAATATATCTCATGAATTTTAAGACTTTCGACGGTTTACTTGAAATTTTCGGAGTATATATCGCCATGTTGATATTTCAAATAGATATGATGTATATAAATTGCGTTTGTGTCTTGAAGGCCTGTTTCAAGGATATCAACGATAATCTGGAGAATCTACGGGAGCTGGAGATGAATGATATCCCAAGATGTATCTATCACGAGCAAAGATACCCATTCTTGCTGATGAGAATCAAAGCTCTTCAGAAACAGCATCTGATGATCAGTAATACAGTGCAGATGCTGAACGTAATTTTTAGCCTGCATCTTCTCGCTGCCGTAGTCTTTTCTTTAAAGCATATCGTATTTTATGTTTATTATGATGTAATACGATGGCAAAATGGAATGATATTCTTCAAACTGGATACGATTTATAAAGTGCATATGATATCATCCCTAGGATATTCCTTTATAAAAATAATATTGATAGTGTGGGCTTGCGAAACCGGTAAAAGTCAAGCGGCAGAAATCGGCACTACTATTCACGATGTGCTTAATTTCACCAACGATGTAAATATCAAAAATGAGGTAGTAAAGACAGATATAATTTGGATTTACAACTTTTTTTACGAATGTGTTGTGCGATATTTATATATATTAAATCTAACTAATTTAACTAATTTATCACTCTCGTATTTATTATTTTTGGATTTGTTGTTACAGTTAAATCTGTTTTCCTTGCAAATATTGCATTGTGAAAATACATTCTACGCGAAAGGTCTCACTGTGAATGCGACGTTACTCACTAAGATGAGTGATTAAATATATGTACCTTAATTAAGCGTGTATCATTTAAATACTTTACATTTTGTGTTTTTAGATGGTGAATAGCATTACCACGTATCTATTAATTTTAATACAATTTTTCATCATGTCGCATTCTTGTGACAGCAAGACAAATGCATCAAAGAAATACGTTTGAAAATATTGTAATCTTCTGATTTTTACAGGTTAAATATTTTTTTGTCATTGTGAAAAGAATATAATCGTTCAATGTTTTTATTTCTATAAAGATGTGTGTGTGTGTGTGTGTGTGTGTGTGTGTAGCCTTGGATAAAAATATTAGAAACATATTAATTATTAATGTTTTAACTAAAAAATGATGTATAGCATTTGGTGTATTCTTTATCTCAAAAACTCCTTGAACTAGTGTATGATGTCGGTAATTAAAAAGAAACAATATATAAAAGATAAATAAAAAACATATAGATGCCAAATATTTTTGGCCAAGACTGTACATGTATATATGAGGTATGTATTGAGATAGATAAAAATGCATTACGTACATGTTGTAACCAATGGCATAAATAAGATTTTAAAACTCTATTTATTTAAATGCGCCATATTAATAAATAAATTATTATATTAAGAAAAACTGTACTTAATTAAATATTAAATTAAATGTACTTTAAATAAATACCTAACAGGTATATTTTTGACGTACAAAAATATATATAATTAATATCTTGTCTATATGTCGTTCTGTAACTGCAAGTAACAATACAAGTCATTGAAATAATTCGTATATGGTGATAACCGAACCAAAAAAAACGATTCAGAGCAAGAACAAAAACGAAGTATTTATAATTGATATAATTTAAAATAAGACTGGTGATTTTTATGAAAGTTCTCAAAGCTACTAATTCATATAGATTCTAAGTAGTCAATGCTTTTTATTTTTACATAATTCATGATCTTAATGTAGTGAATGATAATTCGTATATCAACAATTACTTTATTAGTTTATATGCGCATGCGGCTCAGGAAGAATAGAAAGCTGATCGAAGAAAGCCATTCACTTCATGGCTAACAAATGATCTCTGAGTCGTGTTTCGCTAGTCGAGGCAGCAACTATGCTTTGCAATGGAGTTTTAATTCGCCAGATGTATATAGACTACATGTAGTGCACATCAATTTACATACTCGTGGTGAAAAGACGAAATTAAAGATAATTTACTTAAAAAAAAAGTTTTTACAATAACGCTCGTATTGATGTTAAAGTGCATTAATAATGTGATTAATAATCTTCAAGTATTAGTCTATTATTAATAGATAAAATTATTTTTTTCCAATAAATTTTTGTTGAATTATATTTAATCTGTCGCAGAAATTCCAAGGAGAGACCAAAAGACGAAAAAGATGGCTATTCCACGCCACGGACTTTCAATCGTTGATGTATTTCAACTTCATTTTCTGCAAGATTCTCGGAATATTTCCGTACAGAATCAAGGTTTCGACTTTCGAGAGATCCAAATCAGGATACATTCTCTGGACTATCATCACCTGTGTCATTTGCATTTATGAGCTGATAATGTTCTATAAACTCAATTTTTCTGGAAGAGTCAGGCTTGAAGTACCCAAAACTATTACGTACAACTTCCATTTTGTGCTGGGAGCATTCGCAGCGATTGTCTGGCGTGTTTCGAGCGATCGGCGAATGCGTTTGCTCCAGTGTATACAAGAAATTTCTTCAAGATTGCCCGCGGAATCGTATCAGAGGCTATCCAAGCTAATTCACGCCAAAGATATCTTCGGTTTCATCTTCTTATTGTGGCTGTTGTTGATATTTCTTTTAAATTCTTCTGAAATGGTTATCGATACCACGTTCGAGTCATTGAGAGTGTACATCGCCATGATAGTGTTTCAGATGGATATGCTGTATATGAATTGCGTTTGTGTCTTAAAGGCCTGTTTAAAAGAAATCAATAACACTCTAGAGAATCTGCGGGAGCTCTGCGTAGTGAACGATATCTCCAGACGGATAGACGATGAGCAAAGAAATCCGTACATGCTGACGGAACTCAAAGCTCTGAAGAAGCAACATCTGATGATCAGCGACACGGTACAGATGCTGAACGTAATCTTCAGTCTACAGCTTCTCGGTACCATAGTGGTAGTCTTCAAGCAGATCACTTTCGCCCTGTACTTCCATATAGTACAGTGGCAAGACGGAATATCCATTAGCCTGGATAAGCAGATTCGTCATGAATTTTTTGTGTCGCTCATAATGTATTATCTTATAAGAATAGTATTGGTAGTATGGGCCTGCGAAACCGGTAAAAATGAAGCGACAGAAATTGGTACTACTATTCACAATGTGCTTAATACCACCACAGATGAGCAAATAAAATATGAGGTAATAAAGAAAAATATCGCATATTCTGTAAATCTCATTATTTACAGATTGCGCTATACGATTTTTATAATAAATACGGCGAATTTATAAAATAAGTTTCCTAATCTTGTCTATTTCTTGATGTATCGTTGCAGTTGCAGCTGTTTTCCATGCAAATATTGCATTGCAATAATACTTTTTCCTCGAAAGGTCTTACTGTGGATGCGACACTTCTCACTGCGGTGAGTAAATAATTCAGTTAGTTTTAATTTTATTTATTTAGTTAGATATATATATTTTTAGTTTGTAATTTTTATTTTAGATGATAAATAGTATCACTACGTACCTATTAATTTTAATACAATTTTTGGGTACATCGCATTCTTGCGACGGAAAGACTGCAATCAATGGTACAGAAGCGTTTTAATTAAAAGAAAGTATTCAATCAAACAAAGAACTGCGTTAGTGAATATTGAAATTTTACATATGAAATATGTCCTATTAAATATTTCATTTTACAAGACATTTTCTATTGTTATAAAAATACAGTCGCTCAATCTCCTATTTCTATAATTCTACATATACAGATAAAAACATATGTTAATTAATGAGTACAGATAAAACTTTAATATTTTATTTGTTTAATTATATATATTTCAAAGTTATGGTATATACATCCTTGCTTGCAAGTAGACAATTATTATTAATAACGCTTTGAATACTGTAATGCTAATTCATGTTGATATCACGCAATTAATAAATTTCTATTTTATAAGTGACTCACATAATTCGCCTAGTGTGTGAGCTACATTTGCTGAATGATGTGTCGTATGTCATAGCGGTTATATTTTATTACTTTATGCGCTACATCCCAAGGGTGGATAAGTACTAATAGAGAAGAATGCCATTTTACTTTACGGATAAATAATTTCTAAACTCAATGTCAGTTTTATTATTCTATGCAAGCACTTGCAGTTTCAAACTTCAACTCGTTAAGTGTAGACCGATAATAAGGAATGCGTACTAGTTTATGCATTCGTCGTAAAAAAAAAACGATCTTGAAGCTTAGGAAAGAAGTATACACAATTATTTTATTAATGTCAAAGTATACCGAAAACGTAATGAATAATTAATTATTAGATGGTTTTTTATAATTTAAATTGTAGTTTGCACATTCCACTGATCATGTTCAATACGTTATCGAAATGCCAAAGACGAGTCATGAGCAAAATATGGAAAAAATGGCGGTTGTTCCACGCTACGGATTTTCAATCTTTGATGAATCCCTGTTTCACGCTCTTGTGCATTTTTGGAATATTTCCATACAAGATCAACGCTTCGATCTTCGAGACATCAAGACCGCGTTACATCTTATTAATTATCATTACCTGCGTCATCTGCGTTTTTAATTTGGCAAGAATTTATGAAATCAACGTATTAAAATATATATCAGAATTAGATATCAGGAATGACGCAACCGAAAAAATTCAGGACAAGTGTTTTTTTATGTTCCAAAGTTTCATAGTAATCGTCTGGTGTATTTTGAGTGGTCGAAGAATGCGTTTTCTACAGACCATATTAGAAGTCTCTTCAAAATTGCCTCCGAAATCGTATATTAAACTATCTAAGTTGATACACATGAAGGATATTTTCAGCTTTCTCCTCTTAACAGGACATTCGTTGACATCACTCTTACGTTACCGTGAAACAAAGAACGGTTTGATTTATACAATAATTTATGAAATAATGGAATTTTACATGCATTTTCAAATGTTACAAATGAATATGCTGTATGTCAATTGTGTTTGTATATTAAAGGCTTGTTTCAAAAGAATCGATGACAATCTGACAAATTTACGAGAACTCATGCTAAATAATAAATCGTATGTTCCCAGACTGATTTATTATCAGCAAAGGTGCCCACATCTGTTGGAAGAAATCAAGGCTCTGAGAAAGGAGTATCTAATGGTTAGCGATACAGTGCAGAAGCTGAATATAATTTTTAGTCCGCAGGTTCTTGCAACTATTACCATAGCCTTCATCGAAATTACTTTCGAATTATATTCGAATACGGTGCAGTGGCACAACGGCCTGTCTATCAGTCTGGCTAAACAGATTCATAATACAATCTTAATGTCCTATTTAATGTATCTCGTTACAAAAGTAATGTTAATAGTATGGGCCTGCGAGACCGGCAAGAATCAAGCAACAAAAATTGGCACTACTATTCACGATGTGCTTAATACCACGACTGATGAGCAAATAAAATATGAGGTAATAAAGAAAAATATCGTATAATTTGTAAATCTCATTATTTAGTACGATTTTCATATTAAGTCCGGCAAATTTATAAAATAAGTTTCCTAATCTTGTCTATTTTTTTATGTATCGTTGCAGTTACAGCTGTTTTCCATACAAATATTGCATTGTAATAATACTTTTTTCGCGAAAGGTCTTACTGTGGACGCGAAACTTCTCACTGCGGTAAGTAAATAATTTATTTAATTTAAATATGTATTGTTTAGTTTGTAATATTTATTTTAGATGGTAAACAGTATTACTACGTACCTATTAATCTTAATACAATTTTTGGGTACCTCGCATTCTTGCGACGGAAAGACCACAATCAATGGTACAGAAACGTTTTAATTAAAAGAAAGTATACAACCAAACAAAGGACTGTGTTAGTGAATATTGAACGTTTTTACATATGAAATATTTCATTTTGAGAGATGTTTCCTATTGTTTTAATAAAACAGTCACTCAATCTCCCATTTCTATGGTAATATATACGTACAGATAAAAACATATGTTAATTAATGAGTACAAATGAAACTTTAACATTTTATTTACTTAATTATATTGGATTATATATATTTCAAAGTTATGATATATATCCTTGCCTGTAAGTAGACAATTATTATTAATAATGCGTTGAATACTGCAATTCTAATTTTGATATCGCACTTAATAAGTTTCTTTTTTCCCAAATAAATTTCTATTTTATACGTGGCTCACATAATTCGCCTTGTGTGTAATCCACATTTGCTGAATAATGTGTCGTATG
>NW_012048715.1:0-637 GCF_000956235.1 Wasmannia auropunctata
TAATACAGTTTATGTATATAATTTCCTACTTAAATGATCGACTAGTTTCACTAGTTAGTTTAGGTTGTATTTGCCATACAGAATCTGATATCAGATAAAATATAAGCATTTATACATAATACAACTAAAAGTCGGGATGCGCGACGTCGAACCGACTATGGTTTGTGTAACCACTTTGGTCGAATTATTGCAGTCAGATCTACGTTGCGCCGACATCAATTGCTGACTAATGGTTGCATCATCGTCGTCCCGGCTTTTTTGTGCTGCTTGGGTTACAAAGAGTGTAACTTCAATCTCTAAGGTCTTATGGTAGATCAATCTCCGCAGGTTAAAAGACATTATGGATATTCTACACGGAGAAAATTTTATATTAAGTTTTAATACAATTTTTAATCATATTTTACTATTTTTTGTATTATCGGTGAACCATCATGACTTTATAGATTAAATTACAACACAACATAGTAAAATTTAAAAATAACTTTACCTTAACAATTTTTTAATTTGACGTAGTAAAAATTCGTAAGTCAAAGTTATAATTTTTATTGTGAAGCTATATAATCTTTATTGAATGTATGATAGATTATGTATCATCTATTGCCCTATTGGTTAGATTGAAAGAATTCCAAGATTCATA
>NW_012048716.1:0-1020 GCF_000956235.1 Wasmannia auropunctata
AAACGTTACAAAGTACAAAGTACAAAATAACATTAAAAGAAATTGCACAAGATGGGATTATAAATCGTATAAAGTTATAAATCTTTTTTAATCTATATCGAGTTTTCTAAAACTACCCTCAACACCAAACAAATCATTCACCGATTTGCTCTTGCCAATTCTCTTTGTTTCGTCAACACGTCTGGTTGCTTCGTCTAGCAGAAACCATTCACGATACTCCTCGAGTTTCCTCATTTGCATTTCAGCCAATTCGCGTATCGGACCCGCCTTTCCACCCGATTCGTTCGGCAACTTATCCACTGAGATATATTTGGAAACGTTCTCTAACGATGAATAAAAATGCATCTGTAACAGTTGAATAAATTCAGAAAAATATGTTTGAATATTAATTATAAGTAGAGCAATATCTTTGAGTCTAATTTTTTTTAAATAAAAATCTGAATGTTACGAGTAACTATATTTTGTATAAATCTGGATTTGCTTGTATCTTTAAAAATTAAAAATAGTTATTTGGGTATAATTTAAAATTATTTAGTTAATATTATACATTACATCACGTTCGTTGCAAATATATAAATGCATTTCTTATAAACGCGGGTATTGTTAAATAATTATAATTAAAGTTAATTAATTAATTTGTGACACTTACTACATCTAGCAGTTCTTTCTTCATAAAAGGTTTTATCATGTTCATTGCCAATTCGATGACTGTTGGTGCGTTTATGACATGGATTTCCTTTATACGTAATGGTGCTGCTTCTTGGATATAATATAAATATTTTTTGAATGCGAATGGATTCATTCGTGTAATATGACCGAAGGATAAATTGCTAGCATCGAAGAAGATAATATAACCGTTCGTAGTACCATCCATTAAAAAATACATGTCGCACATCATCAGGTAATATTTGGTAGTGTCATTAATATCATAGAGAGAAGGATCGGTGTCTAAATATGTTCCATATATCAGTTTATAGCCATCTTTTGTTGTTTCTTCCAGAGGAAAATATGTCCTTTTTA
>NW_012048717.1:0-1409 GCF_000956235.1 Wasmannia auropunctata
TGTTTAATGGATCAAACTGATTTTTTTCTCGTTTGAAAAAATTTAACAATTATCTAGTATTTAATAAATAAATGGTTGAATTGTTAACTTAAACTTTAAATAATTGCAATTTATCGTGTAATCATTTTATAAGAATATTTAAATTCTGCAATTTTTAATTATAATAAAGATAATTACAATATTTATTATATACATAGCTGTGTTTCTCAATTTATGTATTATCTATGAAGTATTAGTTTTCATTTCGATGTACTCTCGTATGGAAAATTAGAAATTGTAATGTAATCTATTTTCGGAATTTCTGTTACGTTCAGATTGTAAACGTGATGTGACATTTTTAATAATTTGTTCTGCAAATTTAAGTGAATGCTCACAAAGATTTTCTCTACACCACAAAGAAATATTTTTATCAATGTGAATAAAAATGTAATTAGTCACAGCAATTGCAACTGAATATGTAGACATTAGAAAGTAGTGTGAAAATACTCACATTAAATCAATACTATCCGAATGATTGGCTCATGTCGGCATGTTGGATAAAGCCGTTAGATTTGGATTATGCTTTTTATAAATATGTTAAAAGGTTTTCAATTGTAGTTCATCCCAAAAAGAAATCGATCATCCAGCTCCAGTCGCCTTAATGTACGTTGCGAAAAAGCACCTGTCATATAATTTTTAGTATTTTTATGGTTTCAAATTTCAAATTACATTTTTGCAATTTGTCACTGAACATGGCTAAGAGGGATAGCCGAATCGTCTGACTTTAGAATAAAGTAAATTTCATGCAAATTAAATATTGCGTACCAATAATCATGCTGATCCTCATCTGCTTTACTTACTTATTGTATTATTTAATAAAATATTTAATAAATTTTTTTTCTAAACTTGCGGTTTTATTAATTTTAACTGTTTTCCAAATACGGAAGGTAGGAATTGATTTTGTAGTTATTCGAATTTTATAAATATTTAGGTAATTTTATAAAAATTTAGGTAATTTATATTGATCGAATAACATTTATTTATAGTTTAGATTCATATTACATGAAGTAAGTAGCACTCATTTATCTTTTAGATTCGTATTACATACGTCCTTGAGATGTTAAAAAACAAATTATCTCGCTTGTGTTCCTTTTACATTTTTCTTTTATTTTTTATTCGCACGCATGATATCACATTGATATCTCTGATATATATAGAGTGTTGCGGAATCTCATATTAATTGAACAGGAAATTTCTCATTTCTTTCTTAATCAAAAATATCAAAACTATTTACTAAAATTTCTTTCTCAATCTTTAATACGATTTTATATTTAAATTTGATATTACTATTTTTATAACGATATGTTAACTTTACAATAATCTGTATAATATTATAATTACTAGTAAATTTAGTCGACATTATTACGACA
>NW_012048718.1:0-411 GCF_000956235.1 Wasmannia auropunctata
AGAAAAAATTCAGCAAGTCCGTGCATTCCGTCAAACTTTGCAATTTTCATTATGGCAAACATGTTCTCAGATATAAGAGTTTACAGTAGCAGATGTGCATTATATGTAAAATTGATTCATAGTACCTTAAAGAAGAGATTTCTATTTTTAATTTAAGAAAAAGTTCATTATCCTACAAAGATTTTTCGCGGAGTTATTTTAATAAATTACATTAATATTTTAATATAAAATCTAAGAAATGTGTACTTAAATACATTTATTAACATTATTTAATTTAAAATGTTTAATGGATCAAACTGATTTTTTTCTCTTTGAAAAAATTTAACAATTATCTAGTATTTAATAAATAAATGGTTGAATTGTTAACTTAAACTTTAAATAATTGCAATTTATCGTGTAATCATTTTATAA
>NW_012048719.1:0-344 GCF_000956235.1 Wasmannia auropunctata
GCACGCACGCACACAAAGTACAAAATCCGATCGCCAATCTCCCCGTAGTGCACATTGGGTAATGCTGACCGTACATGAGAAAAATACAAGGGGTAATTTAAAATTTACTGTAACTTTGTGAAAAAAATTGTAGCAACTTGCATTTCCTTCAAATTAAAAAGAAAGATTTGAATTTTATGACGCTGTAAATGGTATCCCCAAGAAAAAATTCAGCAAGTCCGTGCATTCCGTCAAACTTTGCAATTTTCATTATGGCAAACATGTTCTCAGATATAAGAGTTTACAGTAGCAGATGTGCATTATATGTAAAATTGATTCATAGTACCTTAAAGAAGAGATTTCTA
>NW_012048720.1:0-623 GCF_000956235.1 Wasmannia auropunctata
ATTACATGTTGCGATGTTTACGTATATAACTTATGAGTTCTTTTTTTTCGAAAGCTCTGGATGGTTAAAAACGCCCACGTATTCTCTATTTGTGCTGCATTGCCAATTTACCAACTTCTCCGTTCTAATACTCCTATACATATACCTACCTCCGATACTTTTTCCATCATAATTCCGAACATTAACTGTCACGATTGCCTATTCTTTCCATTGTATCACTCTGTAAAATTCAAGGCTGCTTTTTCTTATGCCGCTGCCAGCCTATTTTAATTGGTTTTCTTTTTCCATCCGCTCGTCCTCTTACTTCGTCTCTTTTCGCGCTGCGATTACCAATTCTTCACCAGCGAATGACGATTCTTTTCGCTCTCGTCTTTCGTTCTCGCATCAGACTTATATTTCGATTAATTCATTTTTTTTTATATTCTTGCATTTTCTTGCATCCATTGCGTTTTGAGAAATCGTGTGTGTATGTGTGTGTTATTATATACGCACGCACGCACACAAAGTACAAAATCCGATCGCCAATCTCCCTGTAGTGCACATTGGGTAATGCTGACCGTACATGAGAAAAATACAAGGGGTAATTTAAAATGCTGTAACTTTGTGAAAAAAATTGTAGCAAC
>NW_012048721.1:0-718 GCF_000956235.1 Wasmannia auropunctata
TATCTGACATTTTAATCTACCTTGCAAATGATCACCTGATAAACAATTTTTTTGAGGTTAGGTGGACGAGGTTAAGTTATCGACGACAGTGCGACGTTGTCACATTCGTCACTTCAATCGCGCTGCGTTAGTCTGCGTCTCTATCTGATTAATTCTTTTTCTGCGTGTGCGTGCGGTCTATGGACAGGCGCAACCAAATATTTTCTCTCATTGGTGGGAGTGGGGAATATCAGTACCAAGCGCACGATGAGACCTAACTTTTGAATGGTATTGTCGCGAGTGTACTACTTTAACACTGTTTTTCAGTAAAGTAACACTTTTATTTCCCGATTTGTACACTTGATTCCCTGTTAATGTTATACTTCCTAGTTCCCGTTTCTATTTTATGATATCGTGGCTAAGTATGTGTTTCACGTTCGCGTCGCGGCGGCTATCTTCCGGCACTCGGTGTCGTGCAACTCGATACGTATTATCGCGGCGCGTAACGTGTAGTCTGTTTTACTCTTTAAATCGAACTCTTCGCGGTGCACGTTTAGGCAGCCGCTTTTATAAGATTTTGGAGTCCTATTTCAATTCGCGATGGTCCGCGATCGGACCATATTTGGGCACGGGAAGTCAGTTGTCGTCTTCCCATGCGACCTTCATTCGCGCTCGCTCGCGAGGAATTCGCGAGCTTGCATTCTTGCATTTCCGCTCGCTGCTGTGCATGCGTTGCTAT
>NW_012048722.1:0-384 GCF_000956235.1 Wasmannia auropunctata
GCATAAGGAATAATTATGACTTTCTAATCTGCCATTGGGAGCGAGTAGGTATAAATTGTGTCTGTCTCTTGTCTCTTGGAGGCGCGTTCCAGAGATGGTCAGGCCAGTTCTATTACGATCCTTGGCTAGGTTTCTTCTGCCGAGGGAGAATCCCGAATGTTGACTGGATGGGTCGATATTTGCGTTATTATAATAGGGTACGTGTTTATTTGTTTCGGGGGAGCGCTGGCTGAGAGTAGGGTTGCGCGCGACGGCCGCGTATGTGCAGTCACGGCTTTCCACGAGAGCTTCGCTGTTGTTGGCTAGGAGAGAATAACGGTTTTGCTGCCTAGGAGCTACATGCCTCGCCAGGGAGGCCCCATGCGTGAGGAAGGCCGTCTCTCC
>NW_012048723.1:0-368 GCF_000956235.1 Wasmannia auropunctata
GTATGCGTTGACGGATAATGTAAGTCTTATATTGAAATTGTTATATTGAAGTTGTTATGTTTCCACTGAAGATGATCACTATGTAAAAGGATCGAAACGTCTGTACACTAGTTATTTATATATATTAAACAGATTGTTTACCATCGAAACAAATATCGATTATTAGCACATACACCCAGCTTGGCTCAACAGCTCACTTTATTGTACTAATTTATATAATCTTTCCTCATGATACACTTACCATTGATACAATTGCTGGAAACAGTCAGCAAAGTTTTGTGATGAAGGGGTTGCGTCGCAGCTACATAATCGGCACAAGATATTTACATTATTACCGATAATACCATCAAGATGAAAATGATTTCTAA
>NW_012048724.1:0-641 GCF_000956235.1 Wasmannia auropunctata
AAAATCTATATGGAATATAGCAGCTGCATAGTTGTACAAAATAACAAGTCATTCCAGCTAAAAACATCGCTTATAACTAGTGCTCAGAAAACCTGGGTACCCTAGTACCTGCCCGCCCGTCATTCCTTGCACACGGGTGAAAACCGATTCCACACGGGTACCTGTAACACACGGGTATCACTCAGGTACCCGTATCACGCGGGTACCCGTATGGTAGTACCACATGGTACTACCACTACTATTTATTTATTATTATATATTATTTATTTATTAAGTTATTCTCAATTCTAATTGTTACTTGGTGTACTCTTTTCTCACAGTTAATGATTTCTGGATATTCAAAAAACATGCATCTTGTTATAAACTACACGATTTCTATTACCAATGGATTGAGGACAATGCTTTCCAGAAGATTTAGATGACAGAACAAGAACATTCGCGAAACATTGGAATAGCATAAGTTGCGAGCGTATGCGTTGACGGATAATGTAAGTCTTATATTGAAATTGTTATATTAAAATTGTTATGTTCCCACTGAAGATGACCACTATGTAAAAGGGTCGAAACGTCTGTACACTAGTTATTTATATATATTAAACAGATTGTTTACCATCGAAACAAATATCGATTATTAGCACATA
>NW_012048725.1:0-461 GCF_000956235.1 Wasmannia auropunctata
TAAACAATTCATTAGGATAACGTTTTAATTATTTATGATAAATTTTATCAAAACGATAAGTTACTGTAGATATTCTATCGATATTTTAACGATTAAAATTATTTTTATCAGCTAATGATAGAAAACAATAGGAAACGATAACAATTTCTTTCGGAACAGAGAAAGTGGAACGATATATACGATGGGACACGATAAAATATTTGTCAAATCCTATATCAGTTCTTATCGTTTTCTATCGATTTTTTTTAACAGGGTAACTACTCGAACGAAAATATTTCTGTGATTAGACGTAAACAGACTGTTTCCGCAATAAGTTATTTACACCGATTTGACTTGACCCCACGACATTCAAACTTTGCTTCGTAAGCGTTGTCTAGCCGTACGCGAGATAAACGATTCATAGTTATACATCCGCAGAATATTGCGAAAATAGATTTGCTTTCATCGTTATCCCTTGTTAA
>NW_012048726.1:0-457 GCF_000956235.1 Wasmannia auropunctata
TATATTTTTATTTCATTATTTATTTCAGTATTTAAAATTCAAACATATTTACCTCTATCTTTAATCATCATTTTTAATCATCGTTCAAAAACATCGGTTTTTAATCGTAGTTTTGAACGATAAAAAGATTATCATGTATAAACAATTCATTAGGATAACGTTTTAATTATTTATGATAAATTTTATCAAAACGATAAGTTACTGTAGATATTCTATCGATATTTTAACGATTAAAATTATTTTTATCAGCTAATGATAGAAAACAATAGGAAACGATAACAATTTCTTTCGGAACAGAGAAAGTGGAACGATATATACGATGGGACACGATAAAATATTTGTCAAATCCTATATCAGTTCTTATCGTTTTCTATCGATTTTTTTTAACAGGGTAACTACTCGAACGAAAATATTTCTGTGATTAGACGTAAACAGACTGTTTCCGCAATAAGTTATA
>NW_012048727.1:0-438 GCF_000956235.1 Wasmannia auropunctata
TTTCTCCTTTTTTCCTTTCTGCAATTTTGTTTTTTTTAATGTAAAACCTGGAAGTTAAAATTAAATGTTATGATAATTACAAATTTCGTATATTTTTATTTCATTATTTATTTCAGTATTTAAAATTCAAACATATTTACCTCTATCTTTAATCATCATTTTTAATCATCGTTCAAAAACATCGTTTTTAATCGTAGTTATGAACGATAAAAAGATTATCATGTATAAACAATTTATTAGGATAACGTTTTAATTATTTATGATAAATTTTATCAAAACGATAAGTTACTGTAGATATTCTATCGATATTTTAACGATTAAAATTATTTTTATCAGCTAATGATAGAAAACAATAGGAAACGATAACAATTTCTTTCGGAACAGAGAAAGTGGAACGATATATACGATGGGACACGATAAAATATTTGTCAAATCCTA
>NW_012048728.1:0-330 GCF_000956235.1 Wasmannia auropunctata
GAGAAAAGATTTGGTAGAGACGTGTAGATTTCAGGAAATTGACTGTCGTTTGTGCTATCCTACTGGAGAAACAGTTCCCGTACAGGGTAAGACAATTGTTGAAATAAAAATAGGAAAATTCTGTTTAGATTTTCCAGTTTTCATCGCCAAGATTAATGATGAATGTATTTTGGGGACGGATTTTCTTTCGAGGGTAGGATTGGAGGGGATTTTTGCTCCTGCTTTCGGGGAGGCAGAGTCTCGGGAAAACTTTTTGTGTTCTCGAATTAGTGAGACGAGTGACAAAATCCCTCATTTCCTTTCAGAAACTTTTAAGGAGAATTCTGCTGT
>NW_012048729.1:0-582 GCF_000956235.1 Wasmannia auropunctata
AAACTGCCCGATTTTGCTCAAAAAAATTGCTGAAAAAGCCAAGAGTATCAATTATGGTTAGTTTGTCTGACGGCATAACTAAGGTTGACTTGCATATCTGTCATGTAAATTGTCAGTCTTTATTCGCACATATTGATGACTTTCGTTCCTTCTTTGTACCTCTCTCGTACGATATCATATTGTTGTGTGCCCTCCCGGTATTGCACAGCTGACAGGGAAATCAATATATTGATTTCCCTAAAGAAGTTGAAGATCGTTCCTGCCGGCTGGCGTTTGGTTTTTGGTTTACGCTTTACGTTTGACAGCTTGAGCTTTACGGTTGCATCGATTAATAAAGTTCTCGTTTAATTCTTCTTCCGTGTACTTATTCTGCGAGTGCGGAAGCGTGCGAGACTGTTACGAGCGGAGACGAAACTGCGCAACCGTCGGACGCGCGCAAGAGAATTCGCGGACGCGAGATATCCGTGCGCGAGTGTAACATTTTGGGGGCTCGTCCGGGATCTCAGTGCAAAGACAGCGAGCTATGGCAATGATGAATATCCCCAGGAAGAGGATGTGTTTGCGATCGTCGGCAGACACCGA
>NW_012048730.1:0-322 GCF_000956235.1 Wasmannia auropunctata
CTCTCTCTCTCGCACTCTCTCTCTCTCTCTCTCTCTCTCTCTCTCTCTCCCTCCCTCCCTCTCTCTCTCTCTCTCTCTTTTCTTTAATTTTGTAACACTGCGTTTCTTTATTTTTTGTTTCTGTTCTTTCGATAATTTTTTGTTATTCTTTACTTGCTTTCATCCCGTTTACTTCGCATATTTTTTTTATTGTTTTTTTCCTGTATAAGTTTATTATTTTTATTTTTGTTATCATTCATTTTTTTGTTCTTTATTTTATATTTTTTCTATTTTTGTTTTTGTTCTTAGAGGGCTTGCCCTAGAACGACAATAAAAGCCGTTA
>NW_012048731.1:0-1956 GCF_000956235.1 Wasmannia auropunctata
CCTTTCTTTAAAGAAAATGGTTTCAATCCT
Source organism: Wasmannia auropunctata (assembly GCF_000956235.1). Taxonomy (NCBI): domain Eukaryota; kingdom Metazoa; phylum Arthropoda; class Insecta; order Hymenoptera; family Formicidae; genus Wasmannia; species Wasmannia auropunctata. Next base: position 31 of record NW_012048731.1, read on the forward strand.
GGCAATGCTGGTGGCAGCTCGAAATCTTTTACGCATACTCTATCCAATATTACAAGAATCGGATACATTCGGAGAGCTTCATTAATCACAGCATCTAAATATTCCATGCCATTAATTGTTTCATAAGATGTTTCTCCATTTGTTTCCTCCAAAACATTGTCAATATCCTTTTGAAGTTTCTCTTGTACGTCCAGATTTACCGCAATTTCATGAGTGACAAAACACATTAATGTTGAAGTACTATCGAAGCCAGCAAAGAAGAAAACGCATGCCTGGGATACTATGTCATCGATACTCAGTTCTGCTTTGCTTCCTTTCCTGGTTTCCATCATCAATTGCAACATATCAGGACGGACGATACCATTTTGATCCCTGGTTTTTATATTGGTTTCTATGATGTTTCGGAAAAAATCTGCTATTTTCTGATGAACGATTTTCAAGTCGATTATTTGTGCCAACCAAGGCATACTTCTAAATATGTATAATTTTAAAAAAGAAATAATATTAAAAATGGTCGCTTGTTTGCCGAATACGTAGAATTCGTTCTCTGGGTTTCTCATGGAATCAACACTTATGCCAAAAGCGCAAGTAGCAATCACGTCATTAGTATATCTCGTAAAGACGTTTTTCATCTCCATTATCCTCTACTCCGGTGATAATTGCGCCAAATAAGTACCAAAATTAACTCCGCATTCCGACATTAGCTTAAACATGGTTTTTATTTTGCTAGACGTAAAGGCTGGGGTCAGTAAAGGTCGTACTTGCCGCCATTTATCTTCACGAAATGAGAATAGATTTCTGCCCAATAATGGATCTTGATTTTCATCAACGACGATGCGATGCTCCGGGAATATGTCGAAGTTTTTTAAAGTGATGGATTTAATAAGCTCGGGGTCGCGAAGCATTACAACTGGAACGTTCAAATCAAACATACCAATGTACTTGGCTTCAGAATGTAGATTATATATGTCCTTGACGAATTCGGCTAGGGATCGAAGGCGCAAGAACAGTGATCCCATATTTCCCAATAAAGGAATAGGTGGTTTGTGCGGTATGCCATGTTTTTTAAAACAATTCAAATTCTTGAAGAGGAAATAATAAAGGCCCAGAGTACCTACTATTATCGACAAAGCGATTATATATATCATGTTGATGTACAGATCACCGTAAAATTAATATATGTTTCTGAATATTTTATCTATCGTTAATAACGAAAATAATATCAAAGCACAATTAACATTACACTTTAAAAGTCGACTTTCAACTGCTGTTGCATTGACACAATTTTTTTAATATATATAGCGAGTCAATCGCCACCTACGCAAGTGCAATTAATAGAGTAGAATTATTTATCGTCGTTGCTATTAACATGATAGAAATAAAAACTTAATTTGTATAATTTATGTACATACTGGATTCGAAAGATTATCGTCTATTTAACATTTTCAAACGTATTTGTTATGTTATCTATTTTTTAAATTATTGTTGATATATAACATGGTTTATACAGTCGAACCTCGATAACTCGAAAACCTCTATAAGATGAAAATTTTGTTCAGCCTCCTTCCGCTCCGCTGCGCGGAAAACCTCTACCTATAAATTGAAATAAAACCTACTTTAATTTAAATTATTTGTCAGACATTTAAATATATATTTTACCTCTGTAACTCGAATTTAAAGTAGTCAGATCTCTACAAGTCGAAGTTCACCTCTATAAGTCGAACTTCCATCGTCGTTACCTCTATAATTCGAAGTTGTAGCTATGTGTAACCGTGAGTAATAGTCTGGTATTTTGTTTTATGGTTACATTTATCATATGTATGCAATACGTAATTTACTGTCAAATATTGATTTTTTTTCTCTAAAAGTCATGATAATCGAAAAATTATAAACTCTCATGCAAAACCTCTGTAAGTCGAATTTTCA
>NW_012048732.1:0-621 GCF_000956235.1 Wasmannia auropunctata
ACTGTGATAAACAGTGACTATTTGAATGTTATTTCAGTGATAATGTATTTCAGTGATAATGTACTGATTCAACGAATGAATGTCACTGAAAAACAATGAGTTTGACGGTCAAACATTTTGAGAACTGAAATTCACGGTCTTTCAGCGATATTCATTCTTTGAATCAGTATATTATCACTAAAACAACATTCAAATAGTCACTGTTTATCACAGTGCTAAGTTAATTATGCCGCTGAAAATGATATAAACTGAAAATCAACGATGATTCACTTTTAGAGAGAAATTAGACTTTCTTATAAGCTACCAACGCGCGCAGCGGTGTCAGCTGCGACACCGGGTATATGCGCCGAATGCAACGTTGCCGCTAGCCGCGGTCTCTATTTCTGTTCGTCTTATTACATTACACGGGTGACGGGAACGCGACGCCATACTCGCGGAGGGAATTGTAACAGTAGGACCGGCTGGCAACGTGCATGCCCCCCGGTCTTCGCTCCGCTCGAGGCCGCGACTGCTTTTGGGATAGCGACAGAAAAATCCTTCCCAATTTATCGTAAGGCTTCGGTAAATTTCGAAAGAAAGAATATTTTCTCGAAAATACGAGATGTTTAGCGCGTTTAGAAA
>NW_012048733.1:0-464 GCF_000956235.1 Wasmannia auropunctata
TTACGATAAATTGGGAAGGATTTTTCTGTCGCTATCCCAAAAGCAGTCGCGGCCTCGAGCGGAGCGAAGACCGGGGGGCATGCACGTTGCCAGCCGGTCCTACTGTTACAATTCCCTCCGCGAGTATGGCGTCGCGTTCCCGTCACCCGTGTAATGTAATAAGACGAACAGAAATAGAGACCGCGGCTAGCGGCAACGTTGCATTCGGCGCATATACCCGGTGTCGCAGCTGACACCGCTGCGCGCGTTGGTAGCTTATAAGAAAGTCTAATTTCTCTCTAAAAGTGAATCATCGTTGATTTTCAGTTTATATCATTTTCAGCGGCATAATTAACTTAGCACTGTGATAAACAGTGACTATTTGAATGTTATTTCAGTGATAATGTATTTCAGTGATAATGTACTGATTCAACGAATGAATGTCACTGAAAAACAATGAGTTTGACGGTCAAACATTTTGAGAA
>NW_012048734.1:0-774 GCF_000956235.1 Wasmannia auropunctata
TATATTTTATTATATTATATATATTGTTGCGCCCGTGGTGTTGCACCCGTGTATCGGCGAGATTTTCGCGTCGACCGATATCGATCGTGGAAGCGGACATAAGAGGATCGTCCTCTTAGTTACGGTTGTTATCGGATATACTTTGACTTTGACAGCTAGATAGAACGCTCTGTATAATAATTAATAAAGTTCCTTTTTATTACAATATCTCTAAGTTCATTACGCGAGTGTGGGAGTGCGCGAGAGTCTTTAGTGCGTGTCGCGAGTGCCGCTCTGCGACGAGCATAACATTTTGGGGGCTCGTCCGGGATCCAAACGGTTCGAACGAATCGAACGGACGAGCGGAGAGAACGCACGAACATCATTTAAAAAAAACTGAAAGAATGTAAAATAAAATATTAACAATTAAAAAAATTGAACGATAAATTATATTGCAATTAACACCAGTTAACAATTATTAATAATATTATACGATATTATAAAAAGATAAAAAGTAAAAAGACAGATTGCATCCTCCGAGATATATTGAAAATGATGGACCGAGTGAGATTATACATGTTTGCGCATATGGAAGAAATAGCCTTTGCTTATTCAATTTTATTGGAACCGCTGTTGACTGACACGGTGGCTTATCGACAAGTTACCCAACACAGGAACGTACACACAAACGTATCACAAGCGCATATTTTTAAATAATAGGGGAGATCGGGGCTCGTTGGCACAGTTTTCACAATTTAGACATTCCTGTTTCTAAACAACTATTTATTATGATTA
>NW_012048735.1:0-1097 GCF_000956235.1 Wasmannia auropunctata
TTTATAATTATAAATAAATTATACAATAGAACCATATTATCTTTTATTAAGACATTGCATTACATATTTGGTACTTATTCACAGTTTTTCAAAAATGTATATTTCCACCTTGTATAAATTCTTATGACAGATATTCTCCCTCACTCTAGCTCACTAGACGCAGTGATTCACATCCATGTAATATTTGGGCGTTCCGAAATCCATCAAGAAAAAAGTGTCGCAACCTTTTAGTGAGCGAGTGTACGCAATATTCCGGGCTGCCGCCTTTCTTGTTGCAGCATTCATTCACAAAAATTTATCCTTTGTGCGTAATCATGTGGCAGTAAATGTACTTTTGTATAATAATACGTATGAAATTGGTTTTCTTTTAGTATTCTATTAACTGTTGATTTGGATATTCCTATTGTACTACTAATTTCACGAATAATCGTTGTAGGATCTTGCTTTATAGCACGTAGTACTGCCTCTGCATTACATATGTTACGGACATAAAAGGGACGACCCGCCACATTTATTCTAATTGGTGCTAATGATCCTGATAATATTATTATTGTTTATTTCTACAAAAATGTAATTTAATTCACCGTAACAATTTCAATTCTTCGAGTATTTGTCTTTCAAAGTGTGTAGCAGAAGTTGAATAATTAATATTCAGAAGTTCGGTGTAAGAAGACATGGAAGCAAAAAATGCAGGATTTATATCATGATAATTGCTGTTATTTGCAGATAAATTTTATAATGTTGAAGCGTTCATATTTATGTGGCAATTTTCAAGTTTATTGAAAGATAAACAGATATTTCTGTAAAAAGATGATATATTACCGTTATTTTATGAGAGCCAAAACGGATATTTATTTTATTAATTATATATTTATTTTTATATATTTTGTATATAATTATAGTTTTTATTATATTTTATTATATTATATATATTGTTGCGCCCGTGGTGTTGCACCCGTGTATCGGCGAGATTTTCGCGTCGACCGATATCGATCGTGGAAGCGGACATAAGAGGATCGTCCTCTTAGTTACGGTTGTTATCGGATATACTTTGACTTTGACAGCTAGATAGAACGCTCTGTATAATAATTAATAAA
>NW_012048736.1:0-575 GCF_000956235.1 Wasmannia auropunctata
TTAACGAGACTCGAATTTTCTCTTTATAAATTCAGGATCGATATCTAATTAGCTAATAGAAAAGCATTATTTAAGAGAAATTTACGAGTGGAAAACACTGTGCGCATTTTTATTCTGCTACATGTAATAATACGGATTGATTTTACTGATTTATTGTCACAGAAAGAGAGAGAGAGAGAGAGAGAGAGAGAGAGAGAGAGAGAGAATAAATTCTGTCGATTGTTACGATTGACATAAAATAATATTGACATCTCGCGAAAAGTTGAATACGCGCTCGTGGTGCCAGAGGAGTAAAAATGTGCTTAGTTATAAGCATTCCTAACTTTTGCAAATTACGCGTGATGTACACAGGAAGGAAACTCTTCTCGAGAGATTGGTGGACCGTTGCTGCAGCAATAATTGCGAGCTCGGTCATACCGTGTTATTCGGCGCGCCCGGGAGAAGCGTCTAATTATACGTTCGTCGGATGTAGGTGATAATTTCGACCGTGGATTCCGATATCCCGCGCGCACGCTATATAAGAGTTCAAAAATCGTGAAAATTGTCGAGGTTTCGTGGAAAGGAATTCGCGAAAA
>NW_012048737.1:0-326 GCF_000956235.1 Wasmannia auropunctata
GTTTAATACGCACCGCGCGCAAAGCATTTTTTTTGAAAATTTATTTCTTATCAAAAATTGTTAACATTTGTTTAATTAAAATGTAAATTGGTATAAATGTTATTGGAAGATGTATGAGATTCAATACGCAGCGCGCGCGAATCGCGCACCTGTTATGTACTAGTCAAATCAAATATAAAATTTCTGTGATTATACAATCGTGAAAGCCATTGGATATTGAAAGCGTTCTGGAATATTCAAGATATCGATTTTGTGTATAATTTTGGGCTAATAAAGAAAAACAGTATCTTTTAGTAAAAAACGTATATTGATAATTCTTTTTTTTT
>NW_012048738.1:0-360 GCF_000956235.1 Wasmannia auropunctata
TTCATATCTTCCAGAAAATAAAAATTATCGATTTCTTTCTGGGCTTATCTTAAAGATGAATTATGTGGTTATTTTCTAAAAAATCGTGATTTTATTTAAAAATGGCCGATTCAATATGGCCGATTAAAACATCATTTTATTGAAAATTGTTAAAATTTGTTTAATTAAAATGTAATTTGGTATAAATGTTGGATTGGACGATGTATGAAGTTTAATACGCACCGCGCGCAAAGCATTTTTTTTGAAAATTTATTTCTTATCAAAAATTGTTAACATTTGTTTAATTAAAATGTAAATTGGTATAAATGTTATTGGAAGATGTATGAGATTCAATACGCAGCGCGCGCGAATCGCGCACCT
>NW_012048739.1:0-458 GCF_000956235.1 Wasmannia auropunctata
AATTAAATAAAGTAATATATATATATTGCGACCGCACTCACGAGCGTGGTCAACTTCGTCGCTCGTCCGACCCGCGTAATTCCGCGAAAACGATAAAAGGGAATCTAATGCGCGATTAACCGTAACTCAGGCATCTCGCCTATCGAAAACGGGAATAAAGTTGGGCGCCAGGCACGTTATAGAGAGTGCCTCTCTACTGAAAAATCTCGTTGTTCGGAAATCTAATGACTTGGGAGAAAATTAATCACGCGATCAGGTGCGAATTCGATACAGCGGTCGGACAAGGACGGCGATAACCGGTGGCTCAGTTACGATAATGGTAAAGGGGGTGATTCGAGGGGAAGCGGTCAAGGTTCGGGAAGCGAGAATAGGCTGAAAGAATCGACAGTAATTAGTAACAATAAGAAAATAACAAGTGTATTAAGCAGACGAATATTACATTCTAGAATACAAACGGA
>NW_012048741.1:0-329 GCF_000956235.1 Wasmannia auropunctata
AGAGTTTTATGCCTGTTGTCTTATGACAGTTGCATTACATGATTGATATATTACATAATTACATACATTTAAAATGCTTCCATTTACATAAAAATTAATAACTAGTTAGAGCAAACCTTTTTTTACGTTTTTGCAAAACTTGAACTCCATCCACCATATAATTTTTTTGTATACAAGCAAGAAAGTGATGAAAGTATGCCTATTTGACATTTTAAATACTAATGAGATTATATTGCTGCTTACTTCGCTTATGGCATGTATGTGTGTTGGAATACATGTTCAATGCAACGACAAAGACACATCTATAGGCATACTCCCCTTGCCACCTA
>NW_012048742.1:0-1034 GCF_000956235.1 Wasmannia auropunctata
CTTCCGATCTAAAACGATAGAAAACGATTTAAAAAATCTTATCGTTTTGAATCAGGTTTCTTAATTCGGATTTCCCAATTGGATATAGGGTATTGACGATAGACGGTATTGATTATAATCTGCATTAATAGGTACATTTTCAATGAGGTTGTATGTGAAATATCGCATACAAACTGTCCCTGGTAAAAAAACGATAGAAACCGATTTAAAAAATCGTATCGTTTTGAATCAGGTTTCTTAATCCGGATTTCCCAATTGAATATAGGGTATTGATAAACGGTATATTGATTATAATCTGCATTAATAGATACGTTTTCAATGAGGTTGTATGTGAAATATTGCATATAAAAATTACTGAAAAAAAATTTTTTTTTATTCTATTATTACTTATTATTATTTTTAGAGTATAATTTGTGTTTACTATTCCACATATATATTTTTTATTTTATTAATTACAATTTATACGCAGGTTTATAATTTTTCAAAACATTGAGATTCGAACATAAGATCCCTAGAACTACAGACTTATACGCTAACGCTGAGCTAATGATACTTTGTAGAAAGGACTTATTCTTTTCATTATTCTCTTTCCGCTTTTCCTATCGTGTTCTCCGTATAGATTTTCATAGGATCTTTAAGTGAGAAATTAATGATAAAGACGAGTAGAGCATCTTCATTTATTTACCGATAAACTACTGTATTTAGGAATTTTCGATTGAAAACTATTTATTTTCAATATAATACAATAGTATATGCACGACAAAGTCAGCTGTCATTGAAATAACCTATAGGAAACTATATATATCGATGTATTAATTCCTTTGAGTATATAGACATGGAGGGGGCATGTAGGCTCGAAAGCTGTGTCCAAGATGTGTGCGAGAGAGAAAGGTAGACGAGTAATGTTCGTCCTCTCTGCGCATGCGTCGATCATTTAACAGACAGAGAGGACGAAGTATCACGTGGTATCGCTCGTATACCTTTCTCTCTCGCACTCCTTGCCACTCTTGGATTCGCTTGCGGCCTGCAGAGAA
>NW_012048743.1:0-469 GCF_000956235.1 Wasmannia auropunctata
TCTGGTGCAAAGGAAAAGAAAGTTAAATGAGTTTATCTTGTACTTTGAAAGCTATAAATTTCTGAGAAAATTTTTCAAAGATATTTCGATTTTAACGAATTTTTACGTATGCAGAGAGAGAGAGAGAGAGAGAGAGAGAGAGAGAGAGAGAGCTCTCTGCTTCGTTACTCTGATTGCTGTGCAATGCCTGTTTAATCAGATTCTGTGCTCCCCGATGGTATACGTTCTATAATACGGCCAGTTATCCCCTCACACGCTGACAGACGCGAGTAATGCTATATGTACTTGAGAAATTCTCGGTGTAATCACGCATCTTAATTACCGCTTTTCCACTCATTACGGTAAATATGATTAATCGCTGACATATATACGCGTGTCTTATCTAAAACAACGGTTTATCTCTTACAATTAGTTAATTAGCTAGATATAAAAGAAATTTTGTTGCGAAGCAAATTCAAATTTAAAAAAA
>NW_012048744.1:0-498 GCF_000956235.1 Wasmannia auropunctata
CGTGCGTTGTCATTCGCAATGGTAATTATCACGATCCATCTCCCGTAATCTCGCATATTGTAGTTGTGGTAAATGCTAGTGATACTCTCTCGATTGTTAGAACCCGGTCTTCAGGAAGCATGACAATTAGCTCACATGTCATTGAAACAACGAAGGAATAAATAATTGCGTTGCATTCTATAGGAATCGAGATTTTCCACTTCGGCTTTCAGACTTTCCGATTTTGGACGCGCTCGTAAATGTTAACCTCTAAAAGCGGTTGCGATTTCATTTAGAATAAAAAAATTGTATTGTGGATAATTAAATGATAATCGTTTTATCTTGTTTAATTCTAAGGTCTCCCTAAATCCAGTGCGGATCCTCAAAAATGAGGCCGGAGAAGAGAAGGCGGAGATTGCGAGATTGAGCTCGTTTGTCGGAGTGATAGCCATTGGAGATCTGGTGAAATCCACCCTCGGTCCCAAGGGCATGGACAAGATACTCGTGTCTCATGGCAGG
>NW_012048745.1:0-671 GCF_000956235.1 Wasmannia auropunctata
GTTCCTTGTTTTCTTAATTTGGTGTTCCTTTTATTCCTCCCGCGGCCTTCCGGTGCGCGTGCGCGAACGCGAGTGCGGAAGCGCGTACGTTACGCGAGCGAGTGCGTGAACGCGACATTCACCGCCCCGGGCGTAACATTTTGGGGGCTCGTCCGGGATCGAACGGACGAGCGGATCGAAAAGAACGATTTGCGAACTGTGTTTGTGATGGCTTCAACGAGAAAAAGGGTTTGCGCAAGGACACCGGAAAGAACGGAGACATCGAGTCTCGCGGAGGTGCTGCGCGCAACGCTGGAGGAGCTACGAGAGATACGAGAGGAGCGCTCGCTACAGCAGCAGCGAAACGCTACGCTCGAGGCCTCCTTCCGGGAACAACAACAGCAGCGACGAGCCACATTCGAGGCGATGATCACGCAGCGTGACGAGGAACTACGACAGCGCGACAAGGAATTACGACTTTTGCGTGAACGACTACGAGAAACTACTCCAATAAACCAGTTAAGTCCTCTCAATAATACCAAAAATAATGCGCGAGATCGTAACGAAAATGTCGCGAATATTGGCAATCGCTTAATCAACGTTGAAGTTGCCGCGAGCTAGGGCGATCGAGCCGATTCGAATGCGTATTCTCTTCGCGGAGTGACGGGCGTAAAATTAAAGCCGGACACATT
>NW_012048746.1:0-315 GCF_000956235.1 Wasmannia auropunctata
CCGAGGAGATCGTCCCCACGAGGCCCCCCAGCCTGCCACTGAGTGGCACTCCAACGGGGGGCCCATTCGAGACACGAACATCCGTCTCGCCCGCGACGTCGCTACCGGCAACACTGACGACCTGCACGGTGACCACAACAATGTGCGGGAGTCCAGTGATGTCTACTGGCGCCCGCCAATCGGTGAGGCACTCACCACCGTGCCTCCCACCACTCCCGGTCATCGGAGTGGCGTCACCGTGCGCGGCGGCCACACCATCACCACCACCTGTGAGAGGCGGCCTTAAGAGGACGCCCCCGCCGCAATATCATCCAA
>NW_012048747.1:0-420 GCF_000956235.1 Wasmannia auropunctata
GCCAATTTCCACCCTGGCTCTGAGTGCGAGGAATAGCCGGCCGACTGACGTCTCGGTCGCGAACAGTGCGCTGCGTATGTCGGGCAACGCGGCGTCGTGGATCGTGGGGGGCAGAACACTGCAGAGAACACCCCCGAGGAGATCGTCCCCCACGAGGCCCCCCAGCCTGCCACTGAGTGGTACTCCAACGGGGGGCCCATGCGAGACACGTACATCCGTCTCGCCCGCGACGTCGTTACCGGCAACACTGACGACCTGCACGGTGACCACGACAATGTGCGGGAGTCCAGTGATGTCCACTGGCTCCCGCCAATCGGTGAGGCACTCTCCACCGTGCCTCCCGCCACTCCCGGTCATCGGAGTGGCGTCACCGTGCGCGGCGGCCACGCCATCACCACCACCCGTGAGAGGCGGCCTTAA
>NW_012048748.1:0-342 GCF_000956235.1 Wasmannia auropunctata
TAGACAGTCGGCCGGCACAATTATCACGCCAATTTCCACCCTGGCTCTGAGTGCGAGGAATAGCCGGCCGGCTGACGTCCCGGTCGCGAACAGTGCGCTGCGTATGTCGGGCAACGCGGCGTCGTGGATCGTGGGGGGCAGAACACTGCAAAGAACACCCCCGAGGAGATCGTCCCCCACGAGGCCCCCCAGCCTGCCACTGAGTGGCACTCCAACGGGGGGCCCATGCGAGACACGAACATCCGTCTCGCCCGCGACGTCGCTACCGGCAACACTGACGACCTGCACGGTGACCACAACAATGTGCGGGAGTCCAGTGATGTCCACTGGCTCCCGCCAATC
>NW_012048749.1:0-759 GCF_000956235.1 Wasmannia auropunctata
CAGGCCCGCGGGAGAGCTGTCGCGAAGAGCGCCGCGCTATCGCCAAGGTCAGCGCTGCTGGCGGATGGCCAACGTGATCCGGCCATCGAGGATCGGCCAATGGGCAGGCTGGCCGTTACGAGAAGGCCGCCGAGGACAACAGCCGCCGCAGTTACTAGGTCGCCAGTACTGCAGGTAAGAGTACAAAGGTTGCCCGACAGGTCATCGGCTGCGGCAAGCTCGGCGCGCGCTCCTCCCCACCCCTCGCCAAACATTCCATCGACGGCGGGGGGATCAGCATTAACATCCGTAGCAACAAGGAAGAGCGGGGAGGGAGCAGCGAAGAGACCGCCCGCGAGAACCACCAACACGCGGAGGGCGGTCAGCGCGACGAGCGGGAAAAGCAGCAGCAGCGGCACGGCAAGGCCGGGACGTGTCCCCCCGCACCCGACCCCCTGCATGTCATCTGGGGGTGCGGGCACGCCAAACGCATCCGGCGGCGCGGGGGGGACATGCAGCTTTACTAGACAGTCGGCCGGCACAATTATCACGCCAATTTCCACCCTGGCTCTGAGTGCGAGGAATAGCCGGCCGGCTGACGTCCCGGTCGCGAACAGTGCGCTGCGTATGTCGGGCAACGCGGCGTCGTGGATCGTGGGGGGCAGAACACTGCAAAGAACACCCCCGAGGAGATCGTCCCCCACGAGGCCCCCCAGCCTGCCACTGAGTGGCACTCCAACGGGGGGCCCATGCGAGACACGAACATCCGTCTCGCCCGCG
>NW_012048750.1:0-329 GCF_000956235.1 Wasmannia auropunctata
TAGTATTCAATAAAGAAACATTTAATTATAGTGTTTTGGAAAGCTCTCGATGTCAGCTATAAGAATATGTAATAAAAATTAAGGAATGCCATTTAAAAAAATTGAGGTAACTTTTACGTGACTTTTAAATAATTCTTCAAGATCAAACCAATGGTACCATCTTATGGTCTCTTCGAAACCAAACAACTTTTGTCTGAAAAATTTTTCTCTCCCGGGCTTGATTTTCGAGATATTCGACTGGATGGATTAAAATGGTCCACCCTGTATATATATATATATATATATATATATATATAAGGATGTCCAAAGGCAGTTTTGACGATAGTTTT